>NC_057801.1:653176090-653422708 GCF_018294505.1 Triticum aestivum | reverse complement strand
ATATGGTGGGAGAGAGGGGAGGCAGCCAGGGGCGCCCCAAGTAGTCCGAATCCTACTTTGGGTCTCTCCCCAATTCGCCCCCCTTTCCTTATTTGTAGGAGAGGAAGGAAAGAGGAGGGAGGACGGAAGGAAGGGGGAGACCGAATCCCCCCCCCTTCCTTTTCCCTTCCCCTCTTTCCTTCTCCTCCTGGTTTGGCACATATTAGGAGGGGGGCACCAACCCTGGTAGCTGGTGTGTTTCCCCTCTTGGCCCAATAGGCCCATATCTTTTGTCGGGGGTGCCCGGAACCCCTTCCGGTGACCCGATACATACCCTATACCCTCTGAAACACTTCCGGTGTCCGAATAATATCGTCCTATATATCAATATTTACCTCTTGACCATTTCAAGACTCCTTGTCATGTCCGTGATCTCATCCGGTACTCCGAACAACATTCGGTCACCAAATCAAATAACTCATATAATACAATATCGTCATCGAACGTTAAGCATGCGGACCCTACGGGTTCGAGAACTATGTAGACATGACTGAGACACCTCTCCGGTCAATAACCAATAGTGGAACCAGGATGCTCATATTGGCTCCCACATATTCTACGAAGATCTTTATCGGTCGAACTGTTATGACAACATATGTTATTCCCTTTGTCATGAGTAAATAGCATAAAACTACTAGTTTACAAGCTATGGTTCCAAAAAACTACCACTTTTTAAATTTTTCTCAGAAAACTACCAAATGCGTGGTTGGCTGTTTCAAAAAACCCAAACCCACGGTGACTAGCATTTTAACCGTTTTTCTGACGTGTTGGGCCCACATGTCAGGCCCATGTGGGCACGCGCGCTCACGGCGTGGTAGTTAACGGCCGTTAGCGGAGTCGGTCCGATCCGAACGAAAGGAGGCAGTCGGGCCGCACTCTCTTCTCAGTCTCCCCCTCCTCTCCCTCGCACTGACCTAGGTGGGCGATGGCGGCGGTGCAGCCAAATCCCGTTGGCGGCGAGTTCTTGAGCCAAGGCGTCAGCGGCCAGGAGGGCGGTGCCCACTCAGAGGTGGACAAATGGCTAGGTAGCTCGAGCTTCCCGGCGCAGCGGTCGCAACAGCCATCACCACCCGCGACTCAGGTAGATCCGGCGAGCTCAGATCCGGTAGTTCGCACGGCTAGGCAGTGGCGAAGTGCATCCACGCGGATCCAGATGGCGACCACAGATGGGCGTCGTCCTTTGGTGGAGTGAGGTAAGAAATTTCTGGGCCCTTTATACATTCAGTTCAAAATTAGAACTAGGGTTAGTACTTGTTTGTTCAAAATTAGAATTAGAACTAGGATTATGTCACTGTAGAAGAAAGTGAATTTGATTAGTTCATTTGTTTAGTGCATTTGGTTAGTGCATTCACTGTAGTTAGAAGCAAGTTCATTAATGTTCGGTGCATTTGGTCATTATTTTAAGTTTCAGTGACTTAAAAAATAATTTGTTTGTCAATTTAATCCTACAGCTTAGATGATGAGATTTGAGACATGAGGCTACATTTTCAAGGAACAGATAATATGGAGAGAAAGTTTTTAGTTTCTTCAGATATCAGTTATCTGACCATATTAGCATTGGTTGAGTTGGAGGGCTATGGAATGGATGCTTTTCTGACTTATGTAAGGAAGAGGGAAAGGGGCTGGAGGGGGTGGTGAACCTGGATAGTGAGGAGGCATTAGAGGAAATGCTTGACTTATTTCTTGATAAGAAGGTACTGAACATCACTGTCAGAAAAGCTACTGATCCAAGCCCAACAGATGTTAATATGGATTACATCATGCTTGAGGAACAGATCCCCATTAATCATGTTGGTGAACCTGTTGTTTATAGAGTTTCACAAGAAGGTGTGATGTACCCTACCTCTAATGCTAGTTTGCCACCTGTAACTCCTGATGATCCCTACCTGAACACACAGCAAAGCAGCAATTTGAACAAGGGGAAAACAGTTGTGGAAGAAGAAGATGTAGAAGAAGAACCAGATGAAGAAGAAGAAGATGAAGGTGTACCAGAAGAAGAAGATGAAGTTGAAGATGACAAAACATCTTCAGATTTTGAGTTCTTTAGGGGTGATTACAGAGGGGAGAAAATTTCTTACAAAGCTTGGTGTATGGGTGAAGATGAGGCAGGCACTGATACTGCTGAGCACTTTTGTGGAGCAAACTCAGAACCTTCTGAGTTTTGGCAGGAAGAACCAATTATTTCTGAAGATCAAAAAGCAGAGGATCCTGCTGCTATAACTACAAAAGGAGCCAAAAAGCTTAAGCCAGTTAGAAATCCTGGCCCAACTAGCAAGTCTCACAGTGAGCCTAAGCACATAAAGTTTGAAGATTATGTCCCTGAAGCTGATGAGTACTGTTTTCCAGGTGATTTTGGCCTAAGTGATGAAGAGGATGTTCCAAGGCTGCCATCTGGAAGGAAGAGTAGGAAGAAGCAGAAGAAGGAGAGGAGATGGTATGATCCATCCAGGCCTGATGCACATGAGCAGTTTTCAATGCATTTGTGCTTTGAAAATGTAGTTCAGTTCAGAGAAGCACTTAGAAATTTTCATGTGAGGACTCTTAGGAATTATGAGTATCATAGAAATGAACCAACTAGGGTTATTGCTTGGTACTCTGAGAGAAAACATGGTTGTGAGTTTTCACAGTTGCATCCAGGATAGCTCATGAGGCAACTTTCAGTATCAAGAAGATGAACCTGGACCACACTTGTGGAGCAAGTGGAGAGAACACAAAGGTGACAGTCAGTTGGGTTGCTAAGGTTTGTGAGGATATAGTTAGGTCCAACCCTGGAGCTGGTGTTGAAACAATTATGTCATACACAAAGAAGAAGTATGGTGTCCATGTGCCTAAAAGCTTGGCATATAGGGCAAGGAGGCAAGCAGTTGAGGTTGTGCAAGGAGATCACAAAGTCCAGTATCACAGAATAAGGGACTACCTGCAGTGTGTGCTAGATACCAACCCTAGCAGTAGGTGCATAGTAACAACACATGAGGACCCACTAAACCCAGTTCCTACCCCAAGGTTTCATTATATGTTTTACTGCTTGTTTGCATGGAAGGAGGGTTTTCTGAATGGATGCAGGCCATTCATAGGTAAGTATTCAGACACAAATGTATATGATATTTTTGCATTGATGTAATTAGGCACTCATGTGATCATGTTAGCAGGTCTGGATGGTTGCTTCATCAAGCTAAGCACTGGTCAGCAGATATTGGCAGCTACAGGGAGGGATGGCAATAATAACATCTTCCCAATAGCTTTTGGTGTTGTTGATAAGGAAGAGACAAACAGTTGGACAAGGTTTCTCACACAGTTGAGAACAGTCATTGGAACTGGCAATAATTTTGGCAAATATACAATTATGTCTGACAGACAGAAGGTAGAGTTCTCTACCTAGTATTTACAATTGCATTTACATTTGCCATGAGTAAAATGTTATTCAGTAGTAACACTTAAGATTACACTACATTGAACAGGGATTGTTGAATGCAATAGATGATGTATACCCTGACTTTCCACAAAGGTTTTGTCTTAGACATATTTATGCCAATTTCCAATCTACTGGTTTCAGAGGAGAGGAACTTAAGAAACATTTAGATCAGGCTGCTTATTCCTTTACCAAACATGGTCATGATTTAGGCATGGAGAATTTGAAAAAAGAAAGTTTAGAAGCTTGGCAGTGGTTGTCACAGATACCAGAGCATACATGGGCTAGGTATAAAATGGACACTGTGTGCAAAACAGACCTGGTAGTGAACAACCTTAGTGAGGTTTTCAATAGAATGATATTAGATGTTAGGAACAAGCCAATCAGGACTATGTTAGAGGGCATAAGAACAAAGTTGATGATTAAGTTTCAGAAGATCAAAGAGAAGACAGAGTCAAGCAGATGGGACATCACACCTACTTATTCAGAGATTTTAGAAGAGGGGAAGAAGTGGGCTAAGTATTGTGAAGCATACATGGCAGGTCCAGGCATATGGCAAGTCACAAGTAGCTCTGAAAACACATATTGTGTTAATTTGAACAAAGAGACCTGTGACTGTAGGAGGTGGGACATGACAGTTGTGCCCTGCAGTCATGCCATTGCTGCAATGCAAAAAGTGAAGATACATCCTGAAGACTATGTGCATGCTTTCTTCAAGAAACCCATGTATTGTGAAACATATAAGCACATAATATTCCCTGTGCCAGGACCTGACCATTGGCCTCATACACCTGGTGATGATATTTCTCCACCTGTTTTTAGAGAAAAGAAAGGTAAGAAACAAACTGCCAGGAGGAAAGGCATGTTTGAGGTGCCAGCTAAAAAGGATACTTCTAGGATTGGTACAGTGACATGCAGCAACCGCAAGAAACAAGGGCACAGGATCAACAATTGTGGTGACTCACTCAAACCTAAGTTCTAGATGAGGATGAACAAGCACCAAGTAGGTCCTTCAGTTCCATTCATTGCATTGTATCATTCATTTCATTTGTCTTCTTGTGTAGGAAAATAGAGCTAACTTATCTTCTTGTGTAGGAAAATAGAGCTTACTACTCTGAGGCTGGTTCTTCAATGGCTGCAACTACACAAAGGCCACCAAGTGTACATGCTGCCTCTGCACCTGCACCAACAGCTCCTCCAACAACAAATGAGTCAACATAGAAATCTTGTAGGTCAAGGAAGAAGGTTGCTTCCACATCAGTAGCAGCAGCAGGTATAACATCAGCCTCCAAGAAGAGGAGCACCAACATTGAGGCTAGAATAGCAGCACCACCACCTCTCAAGAAGGGCAGGACCAACTCCTCTTCAGCAGCACCAGTACCACCTCCCAAGAAAAAGAGCACAACTATTTCTTCTACAGCAAAGAACACCAGGTCATCAAGGTCTTCTCCAGCAAAGAACACCAGGTCAGCTTCTGCCAATAGAGCTGGCAATGGTTCTTTCATTGCTCCTAGACAACCTGCTGCAAGTGTTGTGCGGGATGGGTCAAAGAGGGTCAGGAAGCCATCTGGGAGGCTGAAGGATTACTTTTATGCAAGTGGTAACTAGCTCAAGTGGTTGAACCCATCTGGTATCCTAGGTTGCTTATGCAAGTGAACTGTTGGATTTGGTTCGTAATAACACTGCTTCAGTAAGTACTTGGTACTATTGGATTTGATTTGGTTTGTAATATGATATTTTTTGTGGATTCAGCACTTCAATTTATCTGCAACTTCATTTGATCTGCAACTTCAACTTATCTGCATTCAACACTAGGTTGTCTGCAACTTCAATGTATATGCATCTTCAATTTATATGACCAAATGGTGCTGATTCAGAAACATCCAAATGTTACATACTCACTGACCCAAATGCATACATTAATTCAGAAACATCCATTTGTTACATAGATAGAAAGATAGTCATCACCATCTCACAAATAGTACCAGAAATATAGATAGATAGATAGATAGGTAGGTAGATACATAGATTCATCAATCATAACGCTCGAAGAAATGAACCCACTTGGCCCTAGTAGCTGGATGGGGAGCCATGACTGCCCTCATCCTTGCCCAGCTAATGATCTGCATGAAGGTTCTTCCCCTGCCACCAGTGAAAACCAGCTCCAGTTCTTCATCATTGCATTTCTCCACTACCTTGTCGGAGAGTCGCCGGTTGAACTCCTGTTGCTGCTCATCCTGGGCCGCCGCAATTGCCCTCTGCCTGCGCCTCCTCCTCCTCCTCCTCTGTGCTGCTGGAGCACTAACCTCCATAGCCTTCCCCTCCTCTTTTGTGACATCTCCCATGTCAGGATCCATCTCTATGGTTTCTTTTGGGTGGCGGCTGGTCGAGTGACTGGGAGAAAGGGTGGGGGTGGGGAGGGGTTTATATTGACAGATGGGGTTGGGTTTTAGTATGCCTAGGGTTGCATTTGGTCAGAGACTAGTGGGCCACTAAGCCCAATTACCCACACAAATAATATATGTAGGCTAACACATAATACATAAGATCAATTTGAACACTTAATAGCATATAAGATCCATTTCCACTACTTAGTAGCATAGGAGATCCATTTCAACACTTAATAGCATAGGAGATCCATTACAACTTACTTAAGAACATAGCAAATAAGGTTCTTACATAAGAAACTAAAGTTTAGATGCATGGCCAAACACTAGGTTAACTTCATATTCCCCCAAAATGTACACCCATATAATCACTTCATACTGATAGGCCACATCCTTATATATAGGCCTTGGATGTACTTACTTCACCAACATCTCACAGCAACTTCAGGACTCAAGGATGGCCTTGATTTGCTTTAACTTCTCCTTGCTGCCAAACCCATCTTTCAGCAGCTCAGCAACAACTAGCTCAAGCTTTTCCTTCTCCTTCATAAGAGCATCTCTGTCAACTTGAACTTCCTTCATAGCCTTCCTGGTGTTCTTGACGATACAGCTTGGCTCTGCAAAATGCACCTTTGCTCTTTTGCAAGTTTAAGCTTTTCCATATGCACCTCCAACACAGCTTTCTCCTCTAGCTCCTTCTTCTTCTTCTCAAGTTGTTCCTCCTCCACTTGTTTCTGGTGCACATTCTTGTCCACCCTACCATCCCGCCAGTCAAACATCTTGGATACATCATCAACAAGCTTGGTGTACTCAATGCACAGATTGTCATTTTCCATCTTAAGCTTGGCCAACTCCCTTTCATGTTCACTCTTAACCTTGGCCAACTCCTTCTCAAACTTATCTTTGTCAAGTACCCTTCCACAGTTCTGCTCATGGAACATTTCCCATAGCTTGGACAAACATCTCTGAAGAACTGGAGGCCAAGGCCCATCAACCCACTCTATAACACCACAATTCACACCATTTTCCTACATTTGTAAATGTGATAAGTTAGTGCAAGTGGAGAAGCTAATTTCCGTGCCATAATTAACTTAAAATTTACTAACAATGAAGATATGATAAGTTATTACAATGCCATGATTAAGTTTGCAAAGTAACAAAAAAACATAAGTGACTTTCATATCAGTAACTAACTGCTACATCATGGGAGGCCAGTGAACATCAATATCTAACCTAGACTGGGAAGCCATAGAAACACCTTCCTGTTACAATGCCTTCAAAAGCAACACGCTTAACAGGCCTCATTTGATGGAGAATGCACTTGGGTTCAGCAAGCTCAAGTTGGCCACAGAAAAGGGGCTCCACAATGGTGTCTGGTTCCTCCTGCAACCAAAAAATACACTGGTTTCAATCACCACTCTATACCACAATCAACTAGCACTGTTCATTAACCCTAAATAGTGAAAATCCCCAAATCAGGATGAACCCTAACACTGTACAGAGATGAACCCTAGTGTTTCTCAATCCCCACCCTCATTAATAAAGATCCATATCACAGAGTCAACAACAACACTAACTAAGACAGATCCATGGCTGTAGCCTAGGCCTACTAGCATTTAACCCTAACCCTAGGTGGCAAAGAAAAACTTACCATCAGTCCCATGTCCATGCTGACGACCTCGCAGTCCTCGTCGGAGCTCGTTTCCTCGTCGTTCCAGGAAGGCATGGCGGCAAGGAGGTCGACAGTGACCTGCCTCAAAGACAGCGACCAGCGGCGAGCTTGTACTAGAGTAGGGGAGTGGGAGCAGGAGAGGAGTGGGGAGTGATCGAGCAGCGAGTGGGAGCGCGCGTGAGTGTGGTATTTACCTCGTTCCGACCAGACCGGCTGGGCTAACGGCCGTTAACTGCCACGTCATGAGCGTGTGTGCCACGTGGGCCTGATATGTGGGCCTGACACGTCAGAAAAACGGTTAAAACGCTAGTCATCGTGGGTTTGGGTTTTTTGAAACAGCCGACCGCGCGTTTGGTGTTTTCTGAGAAAAATTAAAAAGTGGTAGTTTTTTGGAACCATAGCGTGTAAACTAGTAGTTTTATGCTATTTACTCCTTTGTCATCGGTATGTTACTTGCCCGTGATTCGATCATCAGTATCTTCATACCTAGTTCAATATCATTACCGGCCAGTCTCTTTACTCATTTCATAATACATCATCCTGCAACTAACTCTTTAGTCACTTTGCCTGCAAGGCTTCTTATGATGTGTATTACCAAGAGGCCCCAGAGATACCTCTCCGATGCTCGGAGTGACAAATCCTAATCTCGATCTATGCCAACCCAACAAACACCTTCGGAGATACCTGTAGAGCATCTTTATAATCACCCAATTATGTTGTGGCGTTTGATAGCACACAAGATATTCCTCCGGTATCCGGGAGTTGCATAATCTCATAGTCGAAGGAATATGTATTTGACATGAAGAAAGCAATAGCAATAAAACTGAACGATCACAATGCTAAGCTAATGAATGGGTCTTGTCCATCACATCATTCTCCTAATGATGTGATCCCATTTATCAAATGACAACACATGTCTATGGTTAGGAAACTTAACCATCTTTGATCAACGAGCTAGTCTAGTAGAGGCTTACTAGGGGCACGATATTTTGTCTATGTATCCACACATGTATCAAGTTTCCGGTTAATACAGTGTAGCATGAATAATAAACATTTATCATGAAATAAGGAAATATAAAATAACAACTTTATTATTACCTCTAGGGCATATTTCCTTCATGAGGTAGACAAGATCTATTCATGTAGGAATAGACCCCATCTTGTTATCCTTAATAGCAACAATACATACGTGTCATTTCCCCTTCTGTCACTGGGATTGAGCACCGTAAGATCGATCCCATCACAAAGCACCTCTTCCCATGGAAAGAAAAATCGATCTAGTCGGCCTAACTAAACCAAAGATTTAAAGAAGAAATATGAGGCTATAAGTAATCATGCATATAAGAGATCAAAAGACTCAAATAACTTTCATGGATAAAAACATAGATCTGATCATAAACTCAAAGTTCATCGGATCCCAACAAACACTGCAAAAAGAGTTACATCAAATAGATCTCCAAGAGACCATTGTATTGAGAATCAAGAGAGAGAGAGAGAGAGGAAGCCATCTAGCTACTAACTATGGACCCAAAGGTCTACAATGAACTACTCATGCATCATCGAAGAGGCACCAATGAGGATGATAAATCCCTCCAAGATGGTGCCAAGATTAGATCTGTGTTTTTTGGAATTTGTGGCGGCTAGGATTGTGTTTCATCGACTCCCCTAGGTTTTTGGATTTTTGGGGTATTTATAGAGCAAAGAGGCGGTGCGGGAGGCGGCCGAGGTGCGCACAACCCACCAGGGCGCGCCTGGGACCCCAGGCGCGCCCAGGTGGGTTCTGCTCCCCTTGGAGCCCCCCTCTGGTATTTCCTTGGCCCATCATGTGTCTTCTAGTCCAACAAAATCTCCAAAAGGTTTCACTGTGTTTGGACTCCGTTTGGTATTGATTTTCTGCGATGTAAAAAACAAGCAAAAAACAGCAACTGGCACTAGGCACTATGTCAATAGGTTAGTCCCAAAAAATGATATAAAGTTGCTATAAAATGTTTGTAAAACATCCAAGATTGGTAATATAGCAGCATGGAACAATCAAAAATTATAGATACATTGGAGATGTATCATATAACACTACAAATTTACTAGCATCCTAAGCTGCAATTGAGGCATACACCAAGTACTACATACAAAATTAGAAGTGTCTTCTTTTTTCATAGGTACACAACCTTTAATATATCTCAACCAGAATAAGAAAAGAATGATATCCTAAGAGAACGTCCTACCAACATGATGAGCATAGTCAGTTTGAAATGACATGCCATGAAACTGGAGGTAGCACATGTTTCAGAAAAATGATCGAGGTTCCTTAATCCTAGTCATGTGAGTTGCGATTATTTTGTCAGGGACTCATGGTTGTATATAATTTTCAGAAGCATCAACCCTTATGTGACAACCTACCTCCAGTGACAAAGCTATAAACTATCCAGGGGACCAAAATGAAGCTTTCGACAACTTGCACACCGTTTTTACCTACTACAATGTGATGTAGCTTCGAAATTGTACATACCAAGATTTCATTGGACCATTCATGACTTTGAAAAAAGATAAATTGCATTCAGCTCCCCCATTGAAAGGCTACCTTAATAATAAATCCATACTTCATAACAGAATAATCTGCAAATCATATATAAGGACAACACAAGTCAATTTTGCAACACCTCCTAAAACCATAAAACAATGGTGGTTTTTCTTCTGCTCAATATTAAATCACAATCATGTAACTACATGAATCAATGAAGAAATAGTGATACCTGTAGATCCATGAATGGAGCAACAACAGGCTAGCAGACACATCTTCGACCAGCCAAGGTGAAGCATGCACAACTGCAGACACAGAGATCTGTAAATCAACAGCGGATATGAAGCTAATAAAGTAGAACAAAGGAAGGCTGAGGGGGAAACCAACCATAAGAAGGAACAAAAAAACAAAAAGAAACACTAAAATGGAACATAGAGCAGAAATGCAACCCAAAATGCAAGCAAGAATATTTGAAAGGGAACATGGAGCAGCATGAGCATGTGGCGTAGGAAATTCATGTCACCTTAAGATCAAGAATATGTGGCCCTCTCCCAGTTCAAATCAGAAGGAAAGAACCACTATTATTGATTAGAGTTATCTTTAATTAGGGAAAACACTGAACCAGTCTAGACTTTTTTTCAAATTTCTCCTTTGAAGCAGTTCCACCCAGGCATGTCACACAAGGATAATAATATCCACCCAGGCATGTCACGCAAGGATAATAAATTGATTAAAAGCAATAAGCAAAAGTACAACCTGCTCCAGTATGTATACATGTATAACACTACAACATTGGACCCTAAGTTGCAGTTGAGGCATACAAAACAGCAATTGTCTTTTCTTTTCATATATAAACAACCTTTCGTACCTCAACCGGAACCAAAACAAAATGAAAATCATGGTTAAGTAACCAGCAAAGGAAGAATGAACCTTTTTGGAATTTTAAAGTAGTAAGACATTAAAAATTCTTTTTTGCCTTCAATACTACAAACATTAAATAAAATAACTATGTCATGCAGGCCTCTGAATCTAACCCTGCTAATGCTAGAGCAGAGAACTAAAAGTAGATGGATGCATTTTGTCCTCTAATTAATTCAATGTGCATACTGAATCTTGAAGCAAGCGTATGGAAGATTTATGGCAAGATATATGGAAATACTCATATGGTTCCTTATGAGTGCTAGCTAGTCATACAGATCCACCTAAAAATGGAATGCATAAACCAAATAGAGATCAATTTTTAGTTGAACAAATAGATGCACCCCTTCAGGTATACATCCTAATAGGTCATAGAAAAACAAAAACAAATTAGAGGATGGATCTTGACTGCCTTCTATATCATTTGAAGGATAAAAGAAGCAAAAAAAAATTCTAGTTCCTACAGTTTATTACTTATCGGTGTTAACAATAAAATCACAACAAAGAAACACAAATGTGTTCCACTCGGATTAAGTACTATATAACCTTTCATCATTTGGAATTTGGATGAATGGATTCCTTGAAGGAAATATGCCCTAGAGGACATAATAAAGTTATTATTTATTTCCTTATATCATGATAAATGTTTATTATTCATGCTAGAATTGTATTAATCGAAAACATAATACATGTGTGAATATATAGACAAACAGAGTGTCACTAGTATGCCTCTACTTGACTAGCTTGTTAATCAAAGATGGTTATGTTTCCTAACCATAAACAAAAGAGTTGTTATTTGATTAACGGGATCACATCATTAGTTGAATGATCTGATTGACATGACCCATTCTGTTAGCTTGGCACCCGATCGTTTAGTATGTTGCTATTGCTTTCTTCATGACTTATACATGTTCCTATGACTATGAGATTATGCAACTCCCGTTTACCAGAGGAACACTTTGTGTGCTACCAAACGTCACAACGTAACTGGGTGATTATAAAGGTGCTCTACAGGTGTCTCCAAAGGTACTTGTTGGGTTGGCATATTTCGAGATCAGGATTTGTCACTCTGAATGTCAGAGAGGTATCTCTGGGCCCTCTCGGTAATGCACATCATTTAAGCCTTGCAAGCATTGCAACTAATGAGTTAGTTGCGAGATGATGTATTACAGAATGAGTAAAGAGACCTGCCGGTAACGAGATTGAACTAGGTATTGGATACCGACGATCGAATCTCGAGCAAGTAACATACCGATGACAAAGGGAACAACGTATGTTGTTATGCGGTCTGACCGATAAAGATCTTCATAGAATTTGTAGGAACCAATATGGGCATCCAGGTCCCGCTATTGGTTGTAGACCGGAGACGTGTCTCGGTCATGTTTACATTGTTCTCGAACCGTAGGGTCCGCACACTTAAAGTTACGATGACAGTTTCTTTATGAGTTTATATATTTTGATGTACCGAAGTTTGTTCGGAGTCCCGGATGTGATCATGGACATGACGAGGAGTCTCGAAATGGTTGAGACATAAAGATTGATATATTGGACGACTATATTCGGACACCGGAATTTTTCCGGGTGATTTCGGAGAAAACCGGAGTGCCGGGGGGTTTACCGGAACCCCCCGGGAGAGTTAATGGGCCACATGGGCCTTGGTAGGAAGAGAGAGGGGCGGCCAGGGTGGGCCGTGCACCCCCTCTCCCTCTGGTCCAAATTGGACAAGGAGGGGCGGGGGCGGCGCCCCCCTTTCCTTCCCCCCTCTCCCCCTTCCTTCCCCCTCCTAGTAGGAGTAGGAAAGGAGGAATCCTACTCCTACTAGGAGGAGGATTCCTCCTCCTTGGCGCGCCCCAAGGGGCCGGCCGGCCTCCCCCCTTGCTCCTTTATATACGGGGGCGGGGGGGCACCACATAGACACACAAGTTGATCTTCGTGATCGTTCCTTAGCCGTGTGCGGTGCCCCCCTCCACGATATTACACCTCGGTCATATTGTAGCGGTGCTTAGGCGAAGCCCTGCGACGGTTGAACGTCAAGATCGTCACCACGCCGTCGTGCTGACGGAACTCCTCCCCGAAGCTTTGCTGGATCGGAGCTCGGGGTGCGTCATCGAGCTGTACGTGTGTCAAGAACTCGGAGGTGACGGAGTAACGGTGCTTGGATCGGTTGGACCGGGAAGACATATGACTACTTCCTATACGTTGCGTCAATGCTTCCACTTCGGTCTACGAGGGTACGTAGACAACACTCTCCCCTCTCGTTGCTATGCATCACCATGATCTTGCGTGTGCGTAGGAAATTTTTTGAAATTACTACGTTCCCCAACAGTGGCATCCGAGCCTAGGTTTTATGGTTTGATGTTATATGCACGAGTAGAACACAAGTGAGTTGTGGGCGATATAAGTCATACTGCTTACCAGCATGTCATACTTCGGTTCGGCGGTATTGTTGGATGAAGTGGCCTGGACCGACATTACGCGTACGCTTACGCGAGAGTGGTTCTACCGCCGTGCTTTGCACACAGGTGGCTAGCGGGTGTCAGTTTCTCCAACTTTAGTTGAACCGAGTGTGGCTACGCCCGGTCCTTGCGAAGGTTAAAACAGCACCAACTTGACAAACTATCATTGTGCTTTTGATGCGTAGGTGAGATTGGTTCTTGCTTAAGCCTGTAGCAGCCACGTAAAACTTGCAACAACAAAGTAGAGGACATCTAACTTGTTTTTGCAGGGCATGTTGTGATGTGATATGGTCAAGACATGATGCTAAATTTTATTGTATGAGATGATCATATTTTGTAACCGAGTTATCGGCAACTGGCAGGAGCCATATGGTTGTCGCTTTATTGTATGCAATGCAATCGCCCTGTAATGCTTTACTTTATCACTAAGCGGTAGCGATAGTCGTAGAAGCATAAGATTGGCGAGACGACAACGATGCTACGATGGAGATCAAGGTGTCGCGCCGGTGACGATGGTGATCATGACGGTGCTTCGAAGATGGAGATCACAAGCACAAGATGATGATGGCCATATCATATCACTTATATTGATTGCATGTGATGTTTATCTTTTATGCATCTTATCTTGCTTTGATTGACGGTAGCATTTTAAGATGATCTCTCACTAATTACCAAGAAGTGTTCTCCCTGAGTATGCACCGTTGCCAAAGTTCATCGTGCCCAGACACCACGTGATGATCGGGTGTGATAAGCTCTACGTCCATCTACAACGGGTGCAAGCCATTTCTGCACACGCAGAATACTCGGGTTAAACTTGACGAGCCTAGCATATGCAGATATGGCCTCGGAACACGGAGACCGAAAGGTCGAGCGTAAATCATATAGTAGATATGATCAACATAAGATGTTCACCATTGAAAACTAATTCATTTCACGTGATGATCGGTTATGATTTAGTTGAATTTGGATTACGTGATCACTTAGAGGATTAGAGGGATGTCTATCTAAGTGGGAGTTCTTAAGTAATATGATTAATTGAACTTAAATTTATCATGAACTTAGTACCTGATAGTATCTTGCTTGTCTATGATGATTGTAGATAGATGGCCCGTGCTGTTGTTCCATTGAATTTTAATGCGTTCCTTGAGAAAGCAAAGTTGAAAGATGATGGTAGCAATTACGCGGACTGGGTCCGTAACTTGAGGATTATCCTCATTGCTGCACAGAAAAGTTACGTCCTGGAAGCACCGCTGGGTGCCAGGCCTGCTGCTGATGCAACTGACGACGTTAAGAACGTCTGGCAGAGCAAAGCTGATGACTACTTGATAGTTCAATGTGCCATGCTTTACGTCTTAGAACCGGGACTTCAACGACATTTTGAACGTCATGGAGCATATGAGATGTTCCAGGAGTTGAAGTTAATATTCCAGAAGAATGCCCGGATTGAGAGATATGAAGTCTCCAATAAGTTCTATAGCTGCAAGATGGAGGAGAATAGTTCTGTCAGTGAGCATATACTCAAGATGTCTGGGTATTGTAATCACTTGATTCAACTGGGAGTTACTCTTCCGGATGATAGCGTCATTGACGGAATTCTCCAATCACTTCCACCAAGCTACAAGAGCTTCGTGATGAACTATAATATGCAAGGGATGGATAAGACAATTCCCGAGCTCTTCGCAATGCTAAAGGCTGCGGAGGTAGAAATCAAGAAGGAGCATCAAGTGTTGATGGTCAACAAGACCACTAGTTTCAAGAAAAAGGGCAAAGGGAAGAAGAAGGGGAACTTCAAGAAGAACAGCAAGCAAGTTGCTGATCAAGAGAAGAAACCCAAGTCTGGACCTAAGCCTGAAATTGAGTGCTTCTACTGCAAGCAGACTGGTCACTGGAGGCGGAACTGCCCCAAGTATTTGGCGGATAAGAAGGATGGCAAGGTGAACAAAGGTATATGTGATATACATGTTATTGATGTGTACCTTACTAGAGCTCGCAATAGCACCTGGGTATTTGATACTGGTTCTGTTGCTAATATTTGCAACTCAAAACAGGGACTACGGATTAAGCAAACACTAGCAAAGGACGAGGTAATGATGCGCGTGGGAAATGGTTCCAAAGTCGATGTGATCGCGGTCGGCACGCTACCTCTACATCTACCTTCGGGAATAGTATTAGACCTAAATAATTGTTATTTGGTGCCAGCGTTGAGCATGAACATTATATCTGGATCATGTTTGATGCGAGACGGTTATTCATTTAAATCAGAGAATAATGGTTGTTCTATTTATATGAGTAATATCTTTTATGGTCATGCACCCTTGAAGAGTGGTCTATTTTTGATGAATTTCGATAGTAGTGATACACATATTCATAATGTTGAAGCCAAAAGATGTAGAGTTGATAATGATAGTGCAACTTATTTGTGGCACTGCCGTTTAGGTCATATCGGTGTAAAGCGCATGAATAAACTCCATACTGATGGACTTTTAGAACCACTTGATTATGAATCACTTGGTACTTGCGAACCGTGCCTCATGGGCAAGATGACTAAAACGCCGTTCTCCGGTACTATGGAGAGAGCAACAGATTTGTTGGAAATCATACATACAGATGTATGTGGTCCGATGAATGTTGAGGCTCGTGGCGGATATCGTTAATTTCTCACCTTCACAGATGATTTAAGCAGATATGGGTATATCTACTTAATGAAGCATAAGTCTGAAACATTTGAAAAGTTCAAAGAATTTCAGAGTGAAGTTGAAAATCATCGTAATAAGAAAATAAAGTTTCTACGATCTGATCATGGAGGAGAATATTTGAGTTACGAGTTTGGTCTACACTTGAAACAATGCGAATAGTTTCGCAACTCACGCCACCCGGAACACCACAGCGTAATGGTGTGTCCGAACGTCGTAATCATACTTTACTTGATATGGTACGATCTATGATGTCTCTTACAGATTTACCGCTATCGTTTTGGGGTTATGCTTTAGAGACGGCCACATTCACATTAAATAGGGCACCATCAAAATTCGTTGAGACGACACCTTATGAACTATGGTTTGGCAAGAAACCAAAGTTGTCGTTTCTTAAAGTTTGGGGCTGCGATGCTTATGTGAAAAAGCTTCAACCTGATAAGCTCGAACCCAAATCAGAGAAATGTGTCTTCATAGGATACCCAAAGGAGACAGTTGGGTACACCTTCTATCACAGATCCGAAGGCAAGACATTCGTTGCTAAGAATGGATCCTTTCTGGAGAAGGAGTTTCTCTCGAAAGAAGTGAGTGGGAGAAAAGTAGAACTTGATGAGGTAACTATACATGTTCCCTTGTTGAAAAATAGTACATCACAGGAACCGGTTTCTGTGACGTCAAAACCAACTAGTGAGGAAGTTGATGATGATGATCATAGGACTACAAATCAAGTTGCTACAGAACCTCGTAGGTCAAACAGAGTAAGATCCGCACCAGAGTGGTACGGTAATCCTATTCTGGAAGTCATGCTACTAGATCATGATGAACCTACAAACTATGAAGAAGCGATGGTGAGCCCAGATTCCGCAAAATGGCTTGAAGCCATGAAATCTGAGATGGGATCCATGTATGAGAACAAAGTATGGACTTTGGTTGACTTGCCCGATGGTCGGCAAGCAATTGAGAATAAATGGATCTTCAAGAAGAAGACTGACGCTGACGGTAATGTTACTGTCTACAAAGCTCGACTTGTTGCAAAAGGTTTTCGATAAGTTCAAGGGATTGACTACGATGAGACCTTCTCACCCGTAGCGATGCTTAAGTCTGTCCGAATCATGTTAGCAATTGCCGCATTTTATGATTATGAAATTTGGCAAATGGATGTAAAAACTGCATTCCTGAATGGGTTTCTGGAGGAAGAGTTGTATATGATGCAACCAGAAGGTTTTATCGATCCAAAGGGAGCTAAAAAAGTGTGCAAGCTCCAGCGATCCATTTATGGACTGGTGCAAGCCTCTCGGAGTTGGAATAAACGCTTTGATAGTGTGATCAAAGCATTTGGATTTATACAGACTTTTGGAGAAGCCTGTATTTACAAGAAGGTGAGTGGGAGCTCTGTAGCATTTCTAATATTATATGTGGATGACATATTATTGATTGGAAATGATATAGAATTTCTGGATAGCATAAAAGGATACTTGAATAAAAGTTTTTCAATGAAAGACCTCGGTGAAGCTGCTTACATATTGGGCATTAAGATCTATAGAGATAGATCAAAACGCTTAATTGGACTTTCGCAAAGCACATACCTTGACAAAGTTTTGAACAAGTTCAAAATGAATCAAGCAAAGAAAGGGTTCTTGCCTGTATTGCAAGGTGTGAAGTTGAGTAAGACTCAATGCCCGACCACTGCAGAAGATAGAGAGAAAATGAAAGATGTTCCCTATGCTTCAGCCATAGGCTCTATCATGTATGCAATGCTGTGTACCAGACCTGATGTTTGCCTTTCTATAAGTTTAGCAGGGAGGTACCAAAGTAATCCAGGAGTGGATCACTGGACAGCGGTCAAGATCATCCTGAAGTACCTGAAAAGGACTAAGGATATGTTTCTCGTATATGGAGGTGACAAAGAGCTCATCGTAAATGGTTACGTTGATGCAAGCTTTGACACTGATCCGGACGATTCTAAATCGCAAACCGGATACGTGTTTACATTAAACGGTGGAGCTGTCAGTTGGTGCAGTTCAAAACAAAGCATCGTGGCGGGATCTACATGTGAAGAGAAATACATAGCTGCTTCGGAAGCAGCTAATGAAGGAGTCTGGATGAAGGAGTTCATATCCGATCTAGGTGTCATACCTAGTGCATCGGGTCCAATGAAAATCTTTTGTGACAATACTGGAGCGATTGCCTTAGTGAAGGAATCCAGATTTCACAAGAGAACCAAGCACATCAAGAAACGCTTCAATTCCATCCGGGATCTAGTCCAGGTGGGAGACATAGAGATTTGCAAGATACATACGGATCTGAATGTTGCAGACCCGTTGACTAAGCCTCTTCCACGAGTAAAACATGATCAGCACCAAGACTCCATGGGTGTTAGAATCATTACTGTGTAATCTAGATTATTGACTCTAGTGCAAGTGGGAGACTGAAGGAAATATGCCCTAAAGGCAATAATAAAGTTATTATTTATTTCCTTATATCATGATAAATGTTTATTATTCATGCTAGAATTGTATTAACCGGAAACATAATACATGTGTGAATATATAGACAAACAGAGTGTCACTAGTATGCCTCTACTTGACTAGCTTGTTAATCAAAGATGGTTATGTTTCCTAACCATAAACAAAAGAGTTGTTATTTGATTAATGGGATCACATCATTAGTTGAATGATCTGATTGACATGACCCATTCCGTTAGCTTAGCACCCGATCATTTAGTATGTTGCTATTGCTTTCTTCATGACTTATACATGTTCCTATGACTATGAGATTATGCAACTCCCGTTTACCGAAGGAACACTTTGTGTGCTACCAAACGTCACAACGTAACTGGGTGATTATAAAGGTGCTCTACAGGTGTCTCCAAAGGTACTTGTTGGGTTGGCGTATTTCGAGATCAGGATTTGTCACTCCGAATGTCGGAGAGGTATCTCTGGGCCCTCTCGGTAATGCACATCATTTAAGCCTTGCAAGCATTGCAACTAATGAGTTAGTTGCGAGATGATGTATTACGGAACGAGTAAAGAGACTTGCCGGTAACGAAATTGAACTAGGTATTGGATACCGACGATCGAATCTCGGGCAAGTAACATACCGATGACAAAGGGAACAACGTATGTTGTTATGCGGTCTGGCCGATAAAGATCTTCGTAGAATATGTAGGAACCAATATGGGCATCCAGGTCCCGCTATTGGTTGTTGACCGGAGACGTGTCTCGGTCATGTCTACATTGTTCTCGAACCGTAGGGTCCGCACGCTTAAAGTTACGATGACAGTTTCTTTATGAGTTTATATATTTTGATGTACCGAAGTTTGTTCGGAGTCCCGGATGTGATCATGGACATGACGAGGAGTCTCAAAATGGTCGAGACATAAAGATTGATATATTGGACGACTATATTCGGACACCGGAATTTTTCCGGGTGATTTCGGAGAAAACCGGAGTGCCGGGGGGGGTTACCGAAACCCCCCGGGAGAGTTAATGGGCCACATGGGCCTTGGTAGGAAGAGAGAGGGGCGGCCAGGGTGGGCCACGCGCCCCCTCTCCGTCTGGTCCAAATTGGACAAGGAGGGGGGGCGGCGCCCCCCTTTCCTTCCCCCCTCTCCCCCTTCCTTCCCCCTCCTAGTAGGAGTAGGAAAGGAGGAATCCTACTCCTACTAGGAGGAGGATTCCTCCTCCTTGGCGTGCCCCAAGGGGCCGGCCGGCCTCCCCCCTTGCTCCTTTATATACGGGGGCGGGGGGGCACCCCATAGACACACAAGTTGATCTTCGTGATCGTTCCTTAGCCGTGTGCGGTGCCCTCCTCCACGATATTACACCTCGGTCATATTGTAGCGGTGCTTAGGCGAAGCCCTGCGACGGTTGAACATCAAGATCGTCACCATGCAGTCGTGCTGACGGAACTCCTCCTCGAAGCTTTGCTGGATCGGAGCTCGGGGTGCGTCATCGAGCTGTACGTGTGTCAAGAACTCGGAGGTGCCGGAGTAACGGTGCTTGAATCGGTTGGACCAGGAAGACGTACGACTACTTCCTCTATGTTGCGTCAACGCTTCCGCTTCGGTCTACGAGGGTACGTAGACAACACTCTCCCCTCTCGTTGCTATGCATCACCATGATCTTGCGTGTGCATAGAAAATTTTTTGAAATTACTACGTTCCCCAACATTCCTGGCAATTTGTTCTTGCATGAAGGGTTCACTCAGGTTCTAAAATCATATTGTTGAAGCTAGAATTTTTTTGATGAGCCACTAATCCCTGCTAAAACTAACTACCAATCCCCTGTGATAATGGAGAGAGAGAGAGAGAGAGAGAGAGAGAGAGAGAGAGGACTGGGGACATACCGGTGGTGGATGTAAGTGAGCAAAAGGGGCAACCTCGCCCCATTGGGGCTCTAGAGCAGCCACGGCGGTGTCATACCCCATATTTGTGCCTTTTATAGCAATGATATGCACACACAAAATGTCATCTACAAATAAATAATATCCACACAAATATAGCAAATATTAATCATTAGGAACGCTCCTGGAACTAGATTGGAAGCCAAACCTAGGAATTCTTAAATTCATGAAGGAAGTGAAATCAAATGAGTATTCGGAAGACAAGATCAGAATGGAAAGCTTCATGTATATCCAACATGAACTCACCATCTTTCGGTACATGACACAAGCCTAAAAGCTTTGTGAGCATAGATGATACATCTTGCAAAAACTATCATCGTCATGCCTTGCTCAACTCAACCTGGATAGAAAAGGAAAATACCATTTTCCTGAGGAACACATTTAAATGAAGTTGGATAAAGTAATATCTTTATAGGAAAATAGCTATATAGATTTAACCAAGCATGAATTTCTACCATATAAATCTAGAGTTAATCCAGCCAATTCTCCGAGCAGCTTCTCCGAACATAATTCTACCACATAAATCTGGAGTTATGCATCTAAATAGTACCTAGAGGCTCAAGTTTGACCCAATCAAACACGAAACAGAGAAGAGGACAGGAAGAGCAAGCTTGTTGTACCTACTTGCGCTGGCCCCTGCCATCGGAGAGGACGATGATCTGGTAGTTGAGCGTCTTCCAGGCATCGTCCTTGAAGAAGAGCTCGACGATGTCGACAGCAGCCTTCCTGGTGCCCCCCACATTGCCGACCAGGCAACACTACTTCTACGCATTCAGAAGCGACTCGGTCGCCACGTCCCGGCTACTGCCCTCCTGCATGACCACAAATTACCATCGTCACGCGCGCGCTGACAACAGTTGAGATCAGAAACCCTAGGTCAGAGGGGCCGAAACCATGGGAAGCAAAGGAGGCGAGTAGGGAGGGAGAGGGGTAGGGTGGGAGGGGACGATGGGGAAGCTCTCCATGGTTGGGATCTCACTGGGAGGCGGCGCCAGTGACGAGATAGAAGGGCCTGGTGCTCACCGGGCTCGTTGACACAATTAGACGGCCTGCAATCTCCTCCCGGTGATGGCGAGGGGCGAGCTCGACGGGAAGCAGTGCGGCGGCAACCAGCTCAGTGATAGGAGATAAACGAGGAGGAGGGACATGAGCGCCGCGGCGGCGGCGGTGGAGCGAAGAAGCGGGCTGCGAGCCTGCAATGGGCAGTGTCGGCAAGGGTTTTCACTAGATCAGGGGGTGAAGAGGCACAGCGCCCTCCTTCCACCCTACGCGAAATTTGTCGGCCCAGGGGTATGTGAAATGTCAAAAGTGCCCTCGGTGGCCACCCAGTTTTACAGACGCTGGGACGACCGTGCACTGTTTCGATCTACATTACTCGTTTTTTATCAGACGGCCAAAGTCATCTGGGGGCGAGATCGGACGGTCCCAAACACATCAACAAATGGATACGATGGCCAGAATGCTCTAATCTATGAGGAACCAGGGGTTCTCCCGTTGTAATTGTTTCTGGATATGCATATATCACGCAAGCACCCATCATATATAAGTGCTTCTATATGCATCTTTTTTCCCGTGTTCATGTTTCATAACAAGATTCTTTTTCGTATGTACAAGTATATCATGCACGCGCATGGGATAACTCATAATGCAACACAACAATTAATAATGCAATTTGGTAGAGCTTCCCGAGAAGATTTTCCATAAGAAAATTGTCCCAAGTTTAAAAAATATAATTATTCGTGTTTCCGTTTTTCGGTTAATGTACCAGTCATAAAAGTTAGCTCAATATCATAGGTCCTTCTGTCTCCCACACTACATATGTCTCGCATTAACCGCAGAAAATTAGTAGTACACCATGGTCAGTGGATAACACATGAAATAGCGGAGGTAGGAATAAAATAGAAAAGTTGCAAACCAAACACTCCATACATTCCTTGGCAGTTTTGCAGAAATGATTTAACTGAAAGCACAATTCTTTTTCATGTTAAAAGATTATACTTATTCGGCAAAAGAATACCACGGAAGCGGATCCTCTAACATCCTGAAGGGATGTCACGTAAGCTACAGTAACCGTGACATCCCTTCTTCACATCCATATGGTTAAGCCTAAAATGATTATAATTAATTTGCAAATCACAAATCTACTATATACATTTACAAAAGTTACATACAAAGAAAATTATGGTGCAACCCTAAAAAAAATTATGGTGCAATAAAATTATTTTTTGATTTTTTTTTACATGCTACAATAAATCCACACGATGATTGTTACAGCATTCATTGTAGCTAGTGACATCTCTTCTTCATTTTACATACATATGTCACTGTAGCTTCGTGACATTCCTTCAGAATGTTAGAGGATCCATTTCCGTAAGACCAATACCACTGCGAGTGCCGGTGCGGCACAGCTCAAGTCACAGAACGTTGTGCGTGCTTCCTCCTCACCCGGCTCCACGCGTCGCGAGCGACCGAGTCCAACACGGCCAACCCCACACGCACGCACGCTGCTTTTGAACGGGCTCCCCTCGCCGATCATCGGTCCAGGTTATAATGATGGCTCATGTCACGTATGCGTGCCGATGGAGGACGAATATCCCGAGCCATGCCTTGCATGCCTCGCGCGCCAAAAGTTTTCCTTTCCCTCGACGCGTACGCCTCTGACGAACGGCTCCCTTGCGCGCGGCGCACGTCGGTACGTGGTGTTGTAACAAACAAACAAAAATTTCCTTTGGGGACGGCGGCGGTCTGGTCGTGCTGGCTCGATCGATCGCCGCCTTTTTGACGGAGTCCGGCCACCTGAGCGTGTCCTACTCACGAGGTACGGTAAAGTTGCACTCCCCCTATGTCGGCTCAAGTGGTTTTCTCTCAATTTCGGCCGATCTTGCAGACCACGAGGGGAAGCAAGATGATTACGGGGAGCGAGAGTGATTTGGACTGATCGGTCGATCCGCCGAGACGATTAGGAAAGAAAGATCACTACTGCTGCCAGTAGTTTACAGAAGCAGTCGTGAACGTTGGTGATGAGGCACTTCCACATTGCTAGATAACTTGTGTAGATTGTAGTACTCCCTGGCGAAGGACAGGTCAGAAGTTTTGAGGCGTGTATCCTACCAAGGAAAGCATTACTTTACCTTTTTTTTCTACTAATGACGGCAGCCTTTTTTTTCGAGTAAATTACGGCAGCCTTTGCTACAAGCACAACAGCTACAAGCCAACAAATACTCCCTCCAAAGTTGCACTAGAGCTGCGAGAATTAATTTGAATCGGGGGAGTAATATTTTTCTTTCTTTCTAAAATGTCTTAGTGAGCCGGTACTCAAAGATCCCAGGTGGTTATTGATTTCATACACTCAGCTCACGTGATCTCTTAATTTTGAACCTTTTGGAATGCATGTGAGATTGAAGTTTCAAAATTTTCAACCCCACTCCCACGCATGAATTGCAAGACTTCCACGAACAAATAAGTTCATTTTAGCCTATGCTAAAAGCCAAACAGAGTAGGAAAAAATCACCTACATCTTCTCTTTTTATTGTCATTTTGCACATGCAACCGAATGTAATTTGCATGAAACTTAACAACTGCATGTCATACTCACTTGCATGTATTGTTCTAATTTTAGATTTCTATGAAAATGTGTAATATTTTCCTAGATGGTCTCCACTGACCTTCCGTGGCGTAGCCAGGATTTTAAGCCAGGGAGGTGCGATTAACACAAACCTGGAAGTAGAAAACTTTGCAGTTACACTTGCACGTTTGGATGCTCTTCCCTTGGCTTGGCACACGGCACTCCCCCCCCCCCCCCCCCCCAACTGACCTCCTGCATCATTGAGTGGTGCCTCGTCGAGCTCTTTACTAGCTAAGGTTTAGTACTGGAGAATGTCAGAGCATTTGTTCTCGAGTCAAAAAGGGTGCAATCGAGAATCATACGAGGAAATGACTAAGTCACCAGGAGGAGGAGGTCAAGGGCTCATGCACACCGATCTAGAGATTTAGACTTGGGACGACTACGCCAACCAGAGGAGGATGCCAGAGCTCATGCATACCGATCTAGATATTTAAGCTTGGGCATTGGACTATAAATTTTTTATAGTGTATTTTGTGTTTTTTGCTGAGTGCATGGGGTATATGGGCCAACGGTAAAATCTCAGAGTGGATCATCCTAGCCACCCTATGGCTACGCCAGTGGCGGAGCCATTTGGGGGGGAGGGGGTGCTGGGGCCATGGCTCTCCCAAGCTTTCTAAAACCACCCCTATATTGCTTTTTTTGCTAGAAAATTTTCGATCTATTCATTTTTTTAGTCATGGCAATACAATGAACACCAGAAATAATCAAAATTACATCTAGATCCGTAGACCATCTAGCGACGACTACAAGCTTTGAAGCAAGGCGAAGGCGCGCCGCCTTCATCGCCCCTCCCTCGCTGGAGCCGGGCAAAACTTGTTGTAGTAGACAGTCGGAAAGTCGCTGTGCTAAGGCCCCATAGGACCAACACACCAGAACTGCAACCGCCACCGTTGAACAGTAGCGTAGATTGGAAGGATCCAACCTGAAGACACACGAACGTAGACAAACTATGACCAGATCCGAGCAAATCCACCAAGAACAGATCCGCCGGAGACACACCTTCACATGCCCACTGACGATGCTAGACGCACCACCGGGAGCCGCCACCGTCTCAGGCGGAGAGAACCTTATTCCATCTTCAGGGATCCGCCACCATCTCGTCTTTCTGAGTAGGACACAAACCCTAACAAAACTCAAAGGAATATCTAAAAACAAAGACCTCCCGTCGGCAAGGGCTGAGATCCACCACGCCGCCATGGCCCTAAGGTCACTGGAGACGAGGCGGACCGGTGGCTGCACTGACGGGACGGAGAGAAACCCTAATATTTTTTTAGGGAAGGAGAGCCACCCCTATATTGCATATTATCAAAAAAATGTTCTTAGTTCTTGTGTTTGTGCCCCTCCAACATTTTATATCTTTCACTAGCTCCTTTATATGAGATTCTTTGCTCCGCAGCTGGGCTACGCCATGGGTGAGCCTTGTAACCGCAACGGAGAACCTATCTGACATATCACTATATCTGTTAAAAGTTATCAGATAGAACAAGTAGAATCAACACACATGTAACATGCTACAAACTTTCTAATCAAAATTTAAATAAACAGGTTGAGAGATAAAAGTAAAAAAATCTCTTTGCGAATACATAGTAGCCAACCCTCACTCGCAAACAGTTTGTCTAATTCATATCCAGATGTTTTTTAAGGATGTCACATCTAAGCTCCCACTAATATATAATGCAGCAACAAGAAACAAAAAAAATAAGACAAAAAAAAGACCACAAACAGAGTGGACATCAGTTTAGATGTGACATAATTGTGTCACATCTAGATGTGTCCTAGACAGACCCAAAAAAAAACTCACTCGCAAGAAAAAAAAGTAGCCAACCCAAGTTGGACCGCAATGTGACTATCAACACTGGGTTTGCCTTTTTGGTTTCTTGTGCTGCGTTCCAAATCTGGATTTGAGATTTCACCGTAGTATGATGGGCACATGTTTCTACGGCCTCAGTTTTTCTTTTACACCGCAACATTTTTCAGCCAGAGTGAGTGAGGTCGGAGACGATGGGTGCACCAAGTCCCGGTACATCCACATCCACCATCTACTCTCACTATGCATGTGTATGAAAAAGTCCCAAGCAAAAATCAAAAACATAGGCTAGGGCTGTCGCGCACATAATACTAGGTGAGAACACGGCACAGTCCCGTCCTCTGTTTCCTCATCCCCGGTGTACTGCGCTTGACCCCCGAATTAAACCCCCACAGACCGCGCACATTCTCGGCATGTGATCCGCAGTCACCACCCGCGGCGCCATGTCGCGCATGGACCGCGACTGTGCAGCGCACGGCGGCAGGGACCATCCAAGGCTCCAAACCGGGCTCCCCCGCCGCACCTCCCCTGTACGCGCACACGATCGTATGGCAGCAGCAGCAGCCGGCGACGACGGACGGTCCGGGCTCCGCATGCACATTCACACGCCCCCACGCCACGCGCTATCTCGTCGGCTTTGCCTGATCTGCCCATGGATCGAGTGTGAAAGCATCGGCGAGAGTTTCAACGCCTACACCCAGGGGTGCAGGCGCAGCACACACAAACGTAAAGGCGCCCGATCGAGCTTGTATATAAGCGGCCCCAGGTGGTGGCCGCTTCGTTTTCTTCAAGGTCGTGACATACGCGCACATTGACATTAGGGAGGCTGCTGCCGTTCCTCTTTCCCCTTCCTCCACATCCCAGTCTTCTCCACCCACGCCACCAAACCCCCGATATCAAGCTAGCTATATATACTGCATATTCTCCAGTCCCTGCAAAGCGAGACCTGTATTCTAAGATCAAGATGGGGCTGCGCACCTGCTCCTCCATGGAAGGTGAGCTCCTTGTCGCCTCGCCTTTCTTCGAGTGGCTCAAGCCGCCGGGTTCGCCGTCCTCCTCGAGATCGTCGTCGACTTTCTCCTCCTCATCATCGTCCATGGCGTCTGGACCACATGCGGAGGACGGAGGTGCCGCTCAGGTAGATGGCAGCAGCGTCGCATGTTTGCCGCTGCTCCGCATGCTCGAGGAGGGGAAGGGGGCTGGTGGTGACCATGATCACCCTGCACCTGGAGTCAAGGAAGAGATCATGGGCAGCGGCGCGGCCGGGGTGCTCGGGCCTGGCGTGGATCTGAATATCGGCTTGCCGGTTGGTGGATCTTGCGATGATGACATCATGGAAGAGGAGGGCCAGGAGGAAGATGATGACCACGACTGTGACGAAGAGGAGGAGGAGGAGATAGATGAGTTGAAACCTGAGCATGGAGGTTGCAAGGTGGAGGCAGAGGAGAAAGACGAGCACGGCGAGCCAATGGTCTCGGCAGGAAGATCAAACAGCGTCAGCATGCCGGAATTCGGCATGGTCGGAGCAGAGGGCGGCGTGCCCATGGGCTGCGAATATTGGATCCCGACGCCGGCGCAGATCCTCGTCGGCCCGGTGCAGTTTGTCTGCCACGTCTGTAACAAGAGCTTCAACAGATATAATAACATGCAGGTAAATTAAATGACGTCTATTTTGCATGCTCTTATATACTGCCCCGCCTTAGTTATTGTTGGTTCTGTTTTCATCTAAGCCACGATTCGATTGATTCTGTGATAATATTGGAGACGCAAAAGAGAGATGATCTAGAATTTAATTAGCTGGTAGTACAAAATTAAGTCCAGCGAATGAGAGAACCGAGATCATCTTAGCTCGCTAACATAATTCGACATGAATCATCAATTCACCATATCATAGTGTTTTGGTCGCCTGCCCGGCTGCCCCAAATCTTAACCAACTCTCCAGTCTCCACATACTTGGTTACAAACGAGGAGCAGCCGAAGCTTCATCGTCGCATCGTTCTACAAAGGCCACACACCATCAAGGACACTCTAGGTTTCCCGGATAACTAGTCCAAAAAACCCGGCCGGTAGATCGATGTGAACACCTTGCATGCAGCAGCGAAAATCTATCTCCCAACACCGTCGAATGGCCCCGTCGAAGTTGAGCCTGACCTATCCAACACCGGCCACTTTCCCAATGGCATTGCGGGTGTTTGGTGTCTGGATTGGACCCAGGGCTCGTCTCCTAGGAGCTCCAAAGCTAATCAAGTGTCAATTTATTCCAAAGAGAAGGTCTGATCGTGATCACCAGTACGCCGTCCCGGTAGTAGCCACCTTTCCGTAAAGAACAACTCTGAAACCCAAACATGTATATATATATACCCGGCCCGGTGGAGCCCCGAAAGCTTGATATTCAAGATCTCTTTGAGTGCATTTCATGCAAACAATCATTACGAACAACGAAAATTCACACCAACGATCATGAAAACGCCTATCAAGTGGCTTGAATTTCCTATGTTATACGTACTTTGTTAAGTACTAATCCAGTGTGTGCATGCATAACATGTGTTGATGGATGCAGATGCACATGTGGGGCCACGGGCGCGAGTACCGCAAGGGCCCGGAGTCGCTCAAGGGCACGCAGACGCTGGCGCTGCTGAAGCTGCCGTGCTACTGCTGCGCCGCCGGGTGCCGGAACAGCGTGGCCCACCCGCGCGCGCGGCCGCTCAAGGACTTCCGCACCCTGCAGACGCACTACAAGCGCAAGCACGGCGCCAGGCCCTTCCGCTGCCGCCGCTGCGCCAAGCCCTTCGCCGTCAAGGGCGACTGGCGCACGCACGAGAAGAACTGCGGCAAGCGCTGGTTCTGCGCCTGCGGCTCCGACTTCAAGCACAAGCGCTCCCTCAACGACCACGTCCGCTCCTTCGGCGGCGACCACCTCCCCGTCGCCCTCGACGGCGCCACCGCCCCCGCCCCCGCCGAGGACCGCCGCATCATACGCTTCCAACGGTGAGATCGTCGACCGGGCCGTCTAGCTGATCCTACTACATAGATCATATCCACGCTCGTATATACGCATGCATGCATGATTTCATCATACATGCAATGCATGCAAATGCAAGAGGAACAACGAGGTACTAGTAAGTGATAGCGCAATAAGGGGGTTCTCGACCAGTTGCTAAAAGCTGTGAAGTAGCTGAATTTTCTTCAGCCGGACTGTGGGAGCTGCAGGCAGTGCTATTAGCTAGGCTGTCAATGCAGCTTTGTAATGGAGAAAATTTATCAGCTTCACAGGCTAACTAAACTGGTAATTTGGACCTAGTACTGTATACATCGCATTTTGAACATGAGACCTAGCAATTTATGAGTACGTACATAACGTTTACTTGTCTGTTGTAATCTTTGAAGTTTTTGAATTCTCATTACTGCCAAACCCCTGTCTGTTTCTATTGTCTTCAAATGTATTGCATTCGTTTTGATTGGTATAACATTTGTGCAAGCAATAACTATAAACAATAAATATATCCTAAATCCTAATAGAGTTAACAGGTAAATCTAGCGTCCAAATATAAGCCGAGATTTGCGATATCCGATGAAAGACTTTGATCATGTGTTCTTACATCATAATATACTAACAAGACTACTGTGAAATTATTCTTCTCATTTAATTGATTCCGGAGTTAAAGCTTTGTCAGTACTTGGTTCATAGTAACAAAATGACAACATAAGAAAGCGGATTTGAATAAAAACATATAGTATCATTTTTATGTCACACAACCCGCATATTATCAAGCAATTAATAGAACAAAGATGGTCAAAAATATGTCTTATATATTTTGAATTGAACGAGTGTGTTTCAAGAGAAATGGCTTCATTTCGATACTTTTATAGATATAGCAAACATTGTTTATAATTGTAAGTGGCATTTGAAACATGCCACCACAAGTTTTATCTATTTCATGATGGAAAAATAAATGTGTTATCTATTTTGGCATATTTATGCTATTTATTGTCATCTCAATTTGCTTAATCGTAGTCACGGCACCTCCATTTGCCGAGGTGGCAGCTTTATCTGGCGCATTCTACGGAAATAAAATCCCAATTTTACGTACACAATAGGTTATGTCTTAGTGTTCTCTCTAGTATTTAATGTTTGTTCTAATAAAAGTAAATTATGAATTAAATTATTAAGCATGTGATGAAGGGATGACGCCTAGTATTATAGAGAATAAAAAGAACATACATTCATCTAGATAGGGAAGACAACATTCTTTCTTCCAATAGCCCCCACCCCTATCACATCCCATAGATAAAGTAGGAGAGAAAATGAGAAAAAAAATGACCGTCTCAACCATTTTGGGAGCAATCGTATATATTGCTCATGTTTTGTTATATTTGTGGCACTCCAAATCCCGTTTATATATTTCCTCGTGTTTGAAAGATAGGAGCGGCATCCATATATTTCCTATTCCAGGGACAGAAATATAGCAAGTGACTTTGTGTGTGTGTGTGTTGGTTGGGGGGGGGGGGGGGGGGGGTATTGCTGGACTTGAACGATCGGGGAAATAATCTTTGTAGAGAAGTCCTATACGAAGACATAGGGGAGATGTTTTAGAAGAGGCAACATATGTAGAAATGCACTTCAGAATGAAAGGTTGGTTAGAGCAACTCAATCAAATGCACCATATGTGACCGATCATTATAACAACTGCTATTATGATGAACAACACACAAAATGGTACTCTAGTAGAGTCGTCATATGCATTTGGATCGCTATAATTTATGAAGCACGCTCTCGATATGAGCACGTAGCCAACTTCACCTTCTTCCACCTCTCTCCTCCTATCCGCTTTCCGTGGCACAGCCGCCCACACAACTTACATGGGCATAGTAAACCATCGACGATGAACTACCCATCATTGGCGCACCCAGCCCATGGATTTTTGCTGGTGAGCCCTCTGAAGTCCACCATGTGGCATCATCTCCCGTCGTGCCACCCACCATTCCCAGCTATAAATGCAAGGCACACCTCACACCCAGCCAACCCTAACCCCACCATCATCTCCTCCCCTCTCAGTGACAATCCCACCACCACAATGTCGCCCCATGACCTATTGGTCGAACCTGCTCGACGATAACAATTTGTTGTCCCTGATGCCGCATGCGAGCGACATTATCTCTCCCCACGCCGCACTGGTCGTGTCCACTGGAGCATCCTCCTCCCGCCGTCGTTCCTGTGGCGTTGGCGGCTCCAATGACGGTTGCGTTGGATTACGTGCCATCTTCCTTGTGGATGAGCCTGTTCCCGTCGTGATGGTCCCCCACCTGCAACGCGCCACTATAGGACTCCGCCTTGCCCCTGTCCTCCCGTCCACGACGAGCCCGTGTCCGAGGACCCAATCGGGTTGGGTCCTACTCGAGCTCTCTGCCTGTAAAGCAGAGGAACACCGCGGCCACCACTGAGCTAGAGGAGAAACAACAGATTGAGCTTGTTGCTCCTTTGAAGAGGCCAAGTGCAAGCGCAAGATCGACCACCGTTTAGCTCTTCGCTTGATGCTCAACCATCTCGATGATGAGGACTAGACAACATCAAATAGTAGATACTCCCTCCGTAACATAATATAAGACGTTTCATGTCTTATAGTATTATGTTACAGAGGGAGTAGCTAGCAGTGTTGAATAGCGACATTGTCCAAGCTTAGTATTTTGCCAATGATGTTTAATGATATTTTTAGTCATGGATTGTATGCAAATGCAATGAATTTTGGCCCATATTATAAGAACAAACAATTTCGAATTAAGGTTCGGTGTTTGATTTATTTTGGTTCACAGTTTGAATGGCTAAAATTAAAACAAGGCATTTCAACAAACGCAAATGGAGTGTGCAGTTTCATGTGCATAGGTTCCTCCGTCTCTAAAAAATTATAGAACACTCTTCATATGACTTTTGACGACCCTGCGAAAGTGCTCGTATGTAACGCCCTCGATGCGGCTATAGCTCCCACGTGTCGAGGCACGACTTAGAGACATAACCGCATTGAAAGCAATGTCGCAAGTCAGGCAATCATTACAACACCCCATGTAATACATAATAAAAGGGGGAGATAACATAGTTGGCTTACACTCGCCACGTCACACCAGAGTACATAAATAACATCCATCAAACAAACACTCATGGCCCGACTACGGTGCCAAAATAGAAAATAACCCAACGTGCGACAAGGCCCTGAATCGATCCCCAACTAGGCACCACTACTGATCATCGGGAAAGGAAACATAATAACGCTGAGAGTCCTCGTCGAACTCCCACTTGAGCTCGTACTCGTCACCTGGAGCGAAATCACCTGGACCTGCATCTGGAGTTATAGTATCTGTGAGCCACAGGGACTCAGCAATCTCACACCCTCGCGATCAAAACTATTTAAGCTTATAGGAATGGATAAGGCAAATATATGTGGAGCTGCAGCAAGCGACTAGCATATGTGGTGGCTAACTTATCCGCAAAAGAGAGCGAGAAGAGGAGGCAAGGCGTGAGCGAGAATCTAGAGGAACAACCTGCGCAAGCATAACTCCAACACCGTGTCCACTTCCCGGACTCCGCCGAGAAGAGGCCATCACGGCAACACACTCAGTTAATTCATTTTAATTAATTAAGGTTTTAGTTATCTACAACCGGACATTAACAAATTCCCATCTGCCCATAACCGCGGGCACGGCTTTCGAAAGTTCAATCCCTGCAGGGGGTCCCAACTTAGCCCATGACAAGCTCTCACGGTCAACGAAGGAATAGCCCTCCACCCGAGACACACCGATCAGACTCGGCAACCCGGTACAACAAGACAATTCGACAGGTTAAAACAAGACCAGCAACACCGCCCGAATGTGCCGACAAATCCCGATAGGAGCTGCACATATCTCTTTCTCAGGGCACACTCAGATGAGCGCTCCATACAACTAAAACCAAACCTCGAGTTTCCCCGAGGGGGCGCTGCATAGGACTCTAGTTTGAACCAACGCTCAGAGGAGCACTGGCCCGGGGGGGGGGGGGTTAAAATAAGATGACCTTCGGGCTCCGGAAACCAAAGGGAAAAAGAGGCTAGGTGGCAAATGGTAAAACCAATGTTGGGCATTGCTGGAAAAGCTTTAATCAAGGCGAACTATCAAGGGGTTCCCATTATAGCCCAACCGCGTAAGGGACGCAACAATCCAGGAACATAACACCGATATGACGGAAACTAGGGCGGCAAGAGTGGAACAAAACACTAGGCGAGAGGCCGAGCCTTCCACCCTTTACCAGGTATATAGATGCATTACGATAACATAGCAATATAATGATATCCCAACAAGGAAAATAAATGTTCCAACAAGGAATAGCTCCAATCTTCACCTGCAACTAACAACGTTATAAGAAGGGCTGAGCAAAGCGGTAACATAGCCAATCAACGGTTTGCTAGGACAATGGTGGGTTAGAGGTTCAACATGGCAATTGGGAGGCTGACAAGCAAAAGGTAGGCATCGTAGCAGTGGCAAAGCAAAAGAGCGAGCAAACTAGCATAGCAAAGATAGTAGTGATTTCGAGGGTATGATCATCTTGCCTGCACAGTTGTCAGAGTTGACTAGATCCTCACAAGCAAACTCAACGGGCTCCTCGGTAGCGAACTCGTCTCCCGGCTCTACCCAACAAGACAAACTAGCAACAAGGATACAATCAACCACGTGCAAGACCAAGCAATATGATGAAATGACGATATGCTATGCGGGATGCGAAATGCAAGATATGACAGGAAAAGCATGAACCTGGCATCAACTTGGAAAACCAAGTGTGCCACTGAATAGAGGGGATGAAATCGCTTGAAAACGATATAAAGATCATTGGAATCGGAGTTACGGTTTGGAAATGGCAAGCGTTTTAAGATATGACACCGGTCTGCGATTTACAGCAAGTAGGCATCTAAATGCAACGAAATGAACATGCTACAGCCACCAAACATGAAAACAAAATACATGGCAGTGATGTACACAAGATGGTTAACAAAAGACTAGCACTGAGCCACGGCCAATTCATCCATTATGAGGTTCAAACAAGCATGGCTAAAACGCAAATGCAAAACAGATTCCAGACTTAGTGAAATTAACACTAGTCTGAAATTTCAGATCACGATGCTCTCTTCGGAGCAGCAAAACAATATGATACATGACCTGAATATGACAAGTAAGAACATGGCATGGAGCTACTCAACAAGCTTAACAAAACACCCAAAGTGACCTGGGGCCAAAAGGGATCACAAAATATATTAACGGGCACACGAACATAGCTAAAACACAATCAGTTTCCAGACTTAGTGAAAACTGAGACATGCTGAAATATAACTCACGAAGGCATGTAAACGAGCTCGATGCACTCACCATGGTGCAAGTCACAGCAAGGCAAGCATACATCCATTAAGAAGGAACAAAATACAAGCTATACATGGCAAGAACAATGGCATAGCATGCACGGATCACTAACAATAGCATCGGCCAAAATCGCAAACAAGTTGACGATCTGCCCAGATTAACAACGAAGTAAAAGTTGAGCTTGATTGAGTCAACCTAGAGCACTCCACATATGCGAACAAAGACATGGATGGATAAAGCATAACATAAATATCAAAACTCCCTTACTGATCATTCTCAAAAGAGGCACGGATCACTAGGAAACAAGCTGGACATATAGCATCATGAACTAAAATATCCCAGACTTAGTGAAAATCACTAAGTCCCTGAAATCTGCATTCTCAGGTACCTCTCTTCGCAAGCTTGCACAAGACAACACACACATCCTAAAAAATGCATGGGTGGCACCTCTGGAAAGAAGACAAAATGCTTAACAATTCATCCCAAAGGGGCACAGGCATATCATGCACGAATTAAACATGGCAAAAATGACAAAAGTGCATGATGAACTAACGGATCTGCAATTTAACTCACGAAGCCGCCTTCTAACAGCATTTTGGGCATCAAGATGACCTCAAATGCAAATGATGCAATGGAATAAAATGATGTACATGTCGAGGCGAAGATTTTGATATATCATACGCCCAAAACGGAGCTACGGTTGCAAAGTTACGGGACCTCAAACAAAGCTACTTGGATCAAAATTTTCGGGACTTAGCAAAAAAAATCGGGGGTTAGGGTTTACTGTTCACGCGACCGGATCTGGATCGGGCGAGGCTCTCAGAGCCCGAGGATCACCGGGGCCTCGCCGGCTTTGAGGCCCGTGGTGGCCGGCGGCGAGGGAGGAGGCGGTGGCCGGCGAGGTGCCCGCGGCGGCGGCGACCTCCGGCTGGGGCGGCGGCGGCGGCCGGCCGGGGAGAAGACGGCGGCGGGGCGCGGAACAAGGCGCGGCGGCGGATCGGGCCGCGGGGGCCCCTCACGGGCCTCGCGGGCCCGCGGGCGGCGGCGAACTGGGGACCGGGCGGCGGCCACTAGGAGGCCGACACGTGGTGGCGGACGGGGAGGCCGGACATGCCCGTCGGCGGCGGTTGTGTCCGGCGACGGCGGGAGGAGTTGGATCTCCTTTTTTTTCAGAGGAGGACGGGGAGGAATCTGAGATCCGAAAGGGGGGTGTATATATAGGCATAAGTGGAGCTAGGAGAGTCCAAATTAGGTGTGGTTTTCGCCCACGCGATCGTGATCAAACGCTCTAGGACATGGAGCAGAGTTTGGTGGGTTTTGGAAGAAATTTGGGGGGTGTTGGGCTGCAACACACACGAGGCCTTTTCGGTCCCTCGGTTAACCGTTGGAGTATCAAACGAAGTCCAAAAGGTACGAAACTTGACAGGTGGTCTACCGGTAGTAAACCAAGGCCGCTTGGCAAGTCTCGGTCCAATCCGGAAATGTTTAATTCCCAAACACGAAAGAAAGCTAGAAATGACCACCGGAGGAGAACGAAGCGCCGGAATGCAAAACGGACAACGGGGAAAATGCTCGGATGCATGAGATGAACATGTATGCAAATGCAATGCACATGATGACATGATATGAGATGCAAGAAAACAAAAACAACACATGGAGACAAAGATCCGAACCCGAGAAATAAATATAACTTAGCGCCGGAGACGGCAAGAGTTGGATACAAATATGGAAAGTATATCTGGGGCGTTACAACACTCCACCACTACGAAAAGATCTCGTCCCGAGATCTAGGACTGAAAGAACTCCGGGTACTCAGAACGGAGGTGATCCTCGCGTTCCCAGGTAGCTTCACGGTCGGAATGGTGAGACCACTTGACTTTGAGGAATTTGATTGACTTGTTGCGAGTCTTGCGTTCAGTCTCTTCAAGAATAGCAACTGGGTGCTCACAATAAGAGAGATCTTCTTGGAGCTCAATGTCCTCGAAGTTGACGGTGCGGTCAGGAGTCTTGAAACACTTTCGAAGCTGAGAACGTGGAACACATCATGAACATTTGCAAAGTTTGAAGGAAGCTCAAGTTGATAGGCGAGGTCGCCTCTCTTGCTGACGATCTTGAAAGGCCCGACATATCTGGGGGCAAGCTTCCCTTTGATACCGAAGCGACGAGTACCTTTCATAGGAGAGACACGGAGGTAAACATGATCTCCGATCTCGAAAGCCAATCACGGTGCTTACTATCATAGTAGCTCTTCTGGCGGGATTGGGCTGCTTTGAGGTTATCGCGAATGACTTTGCACATTTCTTCTGCCTCTGTGATTAGGTCATTGCCCAGCAGCTGACGTTCACCGGTTTCAGACCAGTTGAGAGGGGTACGGCACTTCCTGCCATACAGAATTTCAAATGGGGCCTTGCCCGAACTTGCTTGAAAGTTGTTGTTGTATGAGAATTCAGCATAAGGAAGACAGTCCTCCCACTTCATGCCGAAAGAAATCACACAAGCCCTAAGCATATCTTCGAGAATCTGGTTGACACGCTCGACTTGACCGCTTGTTTGAGGATGGAAAGCTGTGCTGAAGCGGATGTTGGTGCCCATGGCCTTCTGAAAAGAATCCCAAAACTTGGAGGTAAAGATGCTGCCACGGTCTGAAGATATCACTTGAGGAATACCGTGCAGAGAGACAATACGAGAGGTATAGAGTTCCGCCAATTGAGCTGCAGTGATTGACTCTTTGATAGGCAGAAAGTGAGCCACTTTGGTGAGCTTGTCGATGACGACGAATATAGCATCATTGCCACGCTTGGACTTTGGAAACCCAGTCACGAAGTCCATTTCAATGTGGTCAAACTTCCATTCTGGAATGGCAAGAGGTTGGAGGAGACCTGCTGGCCTTTGGTGTTCTGCCTTCACTCTTCTGCAGACATCACACTCGTTCACGAATTGAGCGATCTCGCGCTTCATTCGAGTCCACCAATAAGCTTGCTTGAGATCCTGATACATCTTCGTACTACCAGGGTGGATGGAGAGGAGAGAGTTGTGAGCCTCGTTCATGATCACCTTACGAAGTTCACCTTTGGGCACAACAATTCGATCCTCGAAGAAGAGAGTGTCCTTGTCATCAAGTCGGTAGCACTTGTACTTGGACTGACTCTTTGCAATACCAATCTTCACCTTCTTCACCATATCATCAAGAAGCTGGGCTTGGCGAATCTGGTCTTCCAAGGTAGGAGAAACTTGAAGGTTGGCGAGGAAACCTTGAGGAACAACTTGCAGATTAAGTTTGCGGAAAGCTTCACAAAGCTCGGGTTGATAAGGCTTGAGAATCAGACTGTTGCAATATGCTTTTCTGCTCAAAGCGTCAGCAATCACATTAGCCTTGCCTGGAGTATACTCGATACTCGGATTGTACTCTTGAATCATTTCGACCCATCGAGTCTGCCTGAGGTTGAGATTAGGCTGAGTGAAGATGTACTTGAGACTCTTGTGATCAGTGAAAATATCCACTTTCCTTCCCAATAGAAGATGTCTCCAAGTCAACAAAGCGTGCACAACTGCCGCCAACTCGAGATCATGAGTGGGGTAGTTCTTCTCATTAGGCTTCAACTGGCGAGAGGTATAAGCGACAACTTTCTTCTCTTGCATCAGTACAGCACCGAGACCTTGGAGAGAGGCATCACAAAAGACCTCGTACGGCTTGGTTTCATCAGGCGGAGTCAGAACTGGAGCAGTGATCAATTTCTCTTTCAAAGTGTTGAAAGCAATATCACACTCCGGAGACCAAACGTACTTGACGTGCTTCTGAAGAAGATTTGAGAGAGGCTTGGCGATCTTAGAAAAGTTTTCAACGAATCTTCTGCAATAGCTTGCGAGACCGAGGAAACTGCGGAGTTGCTTTACGTTCTGAGGAGGTTCCCAATTCACAATTGCAGACACCTTCTCAGGATTCACGGAAATGCCCTTGGCAGAGATGATATGACCAAGATAAAGAACCTCATCGAGCCAAAATTCACACTTGGAGAACTTGGCGTAGAACTGATGTTCCCTGAGCTTGTCAAGAACCAAACGCAAGTGCTTGGCATGATCTTCCTTGTTCTTCGAGAAAACCAGAATGTCGTCGAGATAGACCAAAACGAAGTCATTGGTGTAGGGGCTGAAGATGAAGTTCATCATGCGAGAGAACGTCGGAGGAGCGTTGGCGAGGCCAAAAGACATGACGGTGTATTCATATGAACCAAAGCTTGTTCTGAACGCCGTCTTGGGAATATCTTGCTCACGAATACGAATCTGATGATAACCCATACGGAGATCAAGCTTGGAGAATACTTGAGCACCCTTGAGTTGTTCGAACAGCTCATTGATGTTGGGAAGTGGGTATTTGTTCTTGATGGTCTTTTATTTACTGGACGGTAATCAACACAAAGTCGACTCGATCCATCCTTCTTCTTCACGAAAAGAACACCACAACCCCACGGAGAAGTACTAGGCCGAATGAGACCCAATCTTTCTTGCTCATCGAGTTGTTTCTTCAGCTCCTTCAACTCTTCAGGTCCGAGCTTGTAAGGACGTTTGCACACAGGTTCCGTGCCAGGCTCAAGTTCAATAACGAATTCAACTGGCCGGTGCGGAGGCATTCCTGGGAGCTCTTCTGGAAAGACGTCTTGATACTCACAAACAACCGGAATCTGCGAAATAGCATCCAATTCACCCTTCTCATTGAGAGAAAACAACCGGATGGTATTATCCCGAGCGGCAAAGACAATGACATCCTCAGACGAATGAGTCAATTGAATCTGCCTGGCAGCACAGTCAAGATGTGCTTTGTGCTTAGAAAGCCAATCCATTCCGAGAATAAGATCAATATCCGAGTTACCGAGAACAATTGGGGAAGAAAGGAACTTGTAGTCACCCAATGTGATAGTAACCTCAGGGACGCAGGTGTTAGCTGTCATCTGCTTGCCCAGTGACACAATTTGCAAGGAACTTTGCAGATACTGATAATCACACTCATACTTTGATGCAAAAAGTTTGGAAATGAAGCAATGCGATGCACCCGTGTCAAAAAGAACTTTTGCAGGAACATCATTAACCGGAAGGTTACCCATGATCACATCTGACGAGTCCTCTGCCTGAGCTACATTCACCATATTGACCTTGGCGTGCTTGGGATTGTGCTTGACCACAACTGTACTTGCCGATCTGACAGGAGGAGGAGGAGGAAGACGCCTCTGGTTGGTACACTTGTTGGCATAGTGACCCTTCTGTTGGCACTTGTTGCACGTGACCTCTGAAAGCGGACGGTGATACGGAGCACTCGGTCTTGGAGCTTGAGACGAAGCCTTGTTCTGAAAACCTGGGTTGGGTGGGTGGGAGAAACCACTGCCACCTTTGCTCTTCTGCTGAAACGGCTAACGGAACGGAGGAGGAGGAAGCCAATACTTCTGCTGTTTGGCCACTTGAGTAGAGGAAGAATGAGTAACATCTCTGGCACGCTTCCTGGAAGCATCACACCTCAACTGAGCAGCCTCTTGTTTTAGTGCCATGTTGTAGAACTCATCGTATCTCCACGGCTCAAAGAGGACAAGAGCAAGCTGAATTTCCTCACGAAGACCACCCCTGAACTGATAGATCATGCTCTTCTCATCAGGAACATCCTGCTTGGCAAAACGGGCGAGCTTCTGGAACAACTTGTTGTAGTCATAGACTGACAAAGAGCCTTGCTTCAGATTGCGGAATTCCTCACGCTTGCTTTCAACCACGCTCTGCGGAATGTGATGAGCTCGGAAATCTCGACGGAAATCGTCCCAAGTGATCAGACGTCCACCTCTGGAATCCTTGTACTGCTGGAACCACTCTGCAGCCTGATCTTTGAGCTGGAAAGAAGCGAACTTGACGAAATCTTCAGGCCTGACGTTACTGTACTCAAAATGCTTACACAGATCCACAAGCCAATCGTCAGCATCGGTTGCCTCAACACAATTGCTGAAAGTCTTTGGCCCATTAGCAAGGAACTGGTTCAGTGTAGCAAAGTGGTGCTGATTGTTGCCTTGATTCCCTTGACTGCCTTGATTACGCTCTTGGAGAATTTGCATGATCAACTGTGTATTTGCATTAGTAGCGGCCATCACAGCTTGCCATGCTTCCGGAGGAGGCGGAGGTGGAGGCGGATCAGGATTCGGAGTCGTGCGCGTTGGAGGAGCCATCCTGAAGAGGTTGACCACCATTAGCACATTGATAGACAACAATATAGAAGCTGAATCCAACGGAATGAAAATTGCAACATATAGTCTTCACATCCGAACAAAATGAACGAATGCATTCCTCTTCAAATGGTCACATATCCATAAATTGAGAGGCCACGTAGAATTAACGTAGAGAAATAATTCAACAAGGTACGGATCAAGAACGAATAATCGGTAAGAAATCCCAATCTCAAACCAATATCCGTGGAAGAAGAACTAGAGCTACTAGAATTCCCACCTATGAAACTCCCGAACCTTTCCGGTTATGCAATCAGGTGTTGGGGATACAGGGGAAGCATAATATCTCACCCAAACTAGCAAATCCTACATCCAGCTATATCCATCCTTCAACACATAACCAAGAAAACTTCGGAAACCATCTACCTCAACCTTCGAAAAGCATCCGTTATACAAGTTATGGCGATACTCCCGAACTCCCGCCCCAGTACTGGGTGGCGTCGAGGTTATCTCACCAACGAACTGCATAAAAGAGATTTCCGATGTCGCGCACATATCTCAAGTATACCAGAATTGCAACGATAAAATTGTGACGACAACACCTCGGAGCTCAACTCCCCGGGACACTGCCACAACCCCTAAAGACAGGAGGCACCAAGAACAATGTTCTCGTCACAAAACCATCGGAACAAAACCAAGATACTCGCGTGATCCTAAAAAAAATTTTGTGAAATTTGAGAAGAGAAGAGTCAAAACTCTACGTCAGGATGCCTTACCAGAGCGATGAGGAGACTGGGAAGTAAAAAGAATTCCTAAGCTCTCCGATATATAATTCCTAAGGACTCAAAACATTTTTCTAGACACAACTCGGCTACTAAAAACGATCAAGCAATGGGGGCTCCTAAGGTCGGGGAAGGCTCTGATTACCAACTTGTAACGCCCTCGATGCGGCTATAGCTCCCACGTGTCGAGGCATGACTTAGAGACATAACCGCATTGAAAGCAATGTCGCAAGTCAGGCAATCATTACAACACCCCATGTAATACATAATAAAAGGGGGAGATAACATAGTTGGCTTACACTCGCCACGTCACACCAGAGTACATAAATAACATCCATCAAACAAACACTCATGGCCCGACTATGGTGCCAAAATAGAAAAGAACCCAACGTGCGACAAGGCCCTGAATCGATCCCCAACTAGGCACCACTACTGATCATCGGGAAAGGAAACATAATAACGCTGAGAGTCCTCGTCGAACTCCCACTTGAGCTCGTACTCGTCACCTGGAGCGAAATCACCTGGACCTGTATCTGGAGTTATAGTATCTGTGAGCCACAGGGACTCAGCAATCTCACACCCTCGCGATCAAAACTATTTAAGCTTATAGGAATGGATAAGGAAAATATATGTCGAGCTGCAGCAAGCGACTAGCATATGTGGTGGCTAACTTATCCGCAAAAGAGAGCGAGAAGAGGAGGCAAGGCGCGAGCGAGAATCTAGAGGAACAACCTGCGCAAGCATAACTCCAACACCGTGTCCACTTCTCGGACTCCGCCGAGAAGAGGCCATCACGGCAACACACTCAGTTAATTCATTTTAATTAATTAAGGTTTTAGTTATCTACAACCGGACATTAACAAATTCCCATCTGCCCATAACCGCGGGCACGGCTTTCGAAAGTTCAATCCCTGCAGGGGGTCCCAACTTAGCCCATGACAAGCTCTCACGGTCAACGAAGGAATAGACCTCCACCCGAGACACACCGATCAGACTCGGCAACCCGGTACAACAAGACAATTCGACAGGTTAAAACAAGACCAGCAACACCGCCCGAATGTGCCGACAAATCCCGATAGGAGCTGCACATATCTCTTTCTCAGGGCACACTCAGATGAGCGCTCCATACAACTAAAACCAAACCTCGAGTTTCCCCGAGGGGGCGCTGCACAGGACTCTAGTTTGAACCAACGCTCAGAGGAGCACTGGCCCGGGGGGGGTTAAAATAAGATGACCTTCGGGCTCCGGAAACCCAAGGGAAAAAGAGGCTAGGTGGCAAATGGTAAAACCAATGTTGGGCATTGCTGGAAAAGCTTTAATCAAGGCGAACTATCAAGGGGTTCCCATTATAGCCCAACCGCGTAAGGGACGCAACAATCCGGGAACATAACACCGATATGACGGAAACTAGGGCGGCAAGAGTGGAACAAAACACTAGGCGAGAGGCCGAGCCTTCCACCCTTTACCAGGTATATAGATGCATTACGATAACATAGCAATATAATGATATCCCAACAAGGAAAATAAATGTTCCAACAAGGAACAGCTCCAATCTTCACCTGCAACTAACAACGCTATAAGAAGGGCTGAGCAAAGCGGTAACATAGCCAATCAACGGTTTGCTAGGACAATGGTGGGTTAGAGGTTCAACATGGCAATTGGGAGGCTGACAAGCAAAAGGTAGGCATCGTAGCAGTGGCAAAGCAAAAGAGCGAGCAAACTAGCATAGCAAAGATAGTAGTGATTTCGAGGGTATGATCATCTTGCCTGCACAGTTATCAGAGTTGACTGGATCCTCACAAGCAAACTCAACGGGCTCCTCGGTAGCGAACTCGTCTCCCGGCTCTACCCAACAAGACAAACAAGCAACAAGAATACAATCAACCACGTGCAAGACCAAGCAATATGATGAAATGACGATATGCTATGCGGGATGTGAAATGCAAGATATGACAGGAAAAGCATGAACCTGGCATCAACTTGGAAAACCAAGTATGCCACTGAATAGAGGGGATGAAATCGCTTGAAAACGATATAAAGATCATTGGAATCGGAGTTACGGTTTGGAAATGGCAAGCGTTTTAAGATATGACACCGGTCTGCGATTTACAGCAAGTAGGCATCTAAATGCAACGAAATGAAGATGCTACAGCCACCAAACATGAAAACAAAATATATGGCAGTGATGTACACAAGATGGTTAACAAAAGACTAGCACTGAGCCACGGCCAATTCATCCATTATGAGGTTCAAACAAGCATGGCTAAAACGCAAATGCAAAACAGATTCCAGACTTAGTGAAATAACACTAGTCTGAAATTTCAGATCACGATGCTCTCTTCGGAGCAGCAAAACAACATGATACATGACCTGAATGTGACAAGTAAGAACATGGCATGGAGCTACTCAACAAGCTTAACAAAACACCCAAAGTGACCTGGGGCCAAAAGGGATCACAAAATATATTAACGGGCACACGAACATAGCTAAAACACAATCAGTTTTCAGACTTAGTGAAAACTGAGACATGCTGAAATATAACTCACGAAGGCATGTAAACGAGCTCGATGCACTCACCATGGTGCAAGTCACAGCAAGGCAAGCATACATCCATTAAGAAGGCACAAAATACAAGCTAGACATGGCAAGAACAATGGCATAGCATGCACGGATCACTAACAATAGCATCGGCCAAAATCGCAAACAAGTTGACGATCTGCCCAGATTAACAACGAAGCAAAAGTTGAGCTCGATTGAGTCAACCTAGAGCACTCCACATATGCAAACAAAGACACGGATGGATAAAGCATAACATAAATATCAAAACTCCCTTACTGATTATCCTGAAAAGAGGCACGGATCACTAGGAAACAAGCTGGACATATAGCATCATGAACTAAAATATCCCAGACTTAGTGAAAATCACTAAGTCCCTGAAATCTGCATTCTCAGGTACCTCTCTTCGCAAGCTTGCACAAGACAACACACACATCCTAAAAAATGCATGGGTGGCACCTCTAGAAAGAATACAAAATGCTTAACAATTCATCCCAAAGGGGCACAGGCATATCATGCACGAATTAAACATGGCAAAAATGACAAAAGTGCATGATGAACTAAAGGATCTACAATTTAACTCACGAAGCCTCCTTCTAACAGCATTTTGGGTATCAAGATGACCTCAAATGCAAATGATTCAATGGAATAAAATGATGTACATGTCGAGGTGAAGATTTTGATATATCGTACACCCAAAACGGAGCTACGGTTACAAAGTTACGGGACCTCGAACAGAGCAACTTGGATCAAAATTTTCGGGACTTAGAAAAAAATCGGGGGTTAGGGTTTACTGTTCACGCGACCGGATCTGGATCGGGCGAGGCTCTCAGAGCCCGAGGATCGCCAGGGCCTCGCCGGCTTTGAGGCCCGTGGTGGCCGGCGGCAAGGGAGGAGGCGGTGGCCGGGGACGTGAGGAGGAGGCGGTGGCCGGCGGCGGGCGGCGAGGTGCCCGCGGCGGCGGCGACCTCCGGCTGGGGCGGCGGCGGCGCCCGCGGCGGCGGCCGGCCGGGGAGAAGACGGCGGCGGGGCGCGGAACAAGGCGCGGCGGCGGATCGGGCCGCGGGGGGCCCGCACGGGCCTCGCGGGCCCGCGGGCGGCGGCGAACTGGGGACCGGGCGGCGGCCACTAGGAGGCCGACACGTGGCGGCGGACGGGGAGGCCGGACATGTCCGTCGACGGCGGGAGGAGTTGGATCTCCTTTTTTTCGGAGGAGGACGGGGAGGAATCTGAGATCCGAAAGGGGGGTGTATATATAGGCATAAGTGGAGCTAGGAGAGTCCAAATGAGGTACGGTTTTCGCCCACGCGATCGTGATCAAACGCTCTAGGACATGGAGCAGAGTTTGGTGGGTTTTGGAACAAATTTGGGGGGTGTTGGGCTGCAACACACACGAGGCCTTTTTGGTCCCTCGGTTAACCGTTGGAGTATCAAACGAAGTCCAAAAGGTACGGAACTTGACAGGTGGTCTACCGGTAGTAAACCAAGGCCGCTTGGCAAGTCTCGGTCCAATCCGGAAATGTTTATTTCCCAAACACGAAAGAAAGTTAGAAATGACCACCGGAGGAGAACGAAGCGCCGGAATGCAAAACGGACAACGGGGAAAATGCTCGGATGCATGAGATGAACATGTATGCAAATGCAATGCACATGATGACATGATATGAGATGCAAGAAAACAAAAACAACACACGGAGACAAAGACCCGAACCCGAGAAATAAATATAACTTAGCGCCGGAGACGGCAAGAGTTGGATACAAATATGGAAAGTATATCTGGGGCGTTACATCGTAGCAGTAGTAGTGATCTAAAATATTTTATATTACTCCCTCCGTCCCAGAATATAAGGCATTTTTGCACTTCCATACAAATTTATTGGTCCTTTTAATATTTTGTGTCAAACTTTGACCTATATTTAACTAAGGAAATAATAATGCACATCACCAAAAATATATCGTTAGATTCATATTTGAACATTTTTTTCAATGATATTTTTTTTGGTTACACGCATTATTATTTTCTTAGTTAAATCTATGGTCAAAGTTTGACTTAGAATATTCAGGGGATCAATAAACAGGACGGAGGTAAGTAGGGGCTGGTACAATCAAACTGAGAATGCATGCATCTATACGTGGAGCATGGAGCATGGAGCATGGAGGCGCAAAATGGTCCTCCCTCGTTAAGTTGTGCGCGCGTTCCATTGTGGCAGTAGCGACCAAAAACTTCAACATTCTTCGCGGAGGCACACGCAGGCGGAGTCAGCAAACTGCGAAAACGACCGACGACGCACGCGCGCGCCTAGCGACCGATGATCGACGTACGTCACCAGACACACGAACAGAAAGCAAAGTTAAGCTGGAGTTATCTCGACAGTGATCGCGCCGTAGGTATGTTAGCTAGATTGGCTAGATGAATGAAGTGTTTTTGACAAAAGATGAATGAAGTGTAGGCACCACCTGGAGAAAATTATGATGTGCTTTTCCAGGGGTCGGTATATGCTTTCCTTGGCCACATTTCCAAAGCACATTTCCAGCTTTGCCGACCGAGTCCAACTTTGTGGCGCCCCTGGACCGCAGCCCGGGTCACACTACTGGGTCTGGGTTAAACAACCCCTCCCGTCTCCAGCCTTCACTTGCTCTGAGTGCTTTTTTTTTTTTTTTTGAGATGTGCTCTGAGTGCTTTGGTATAAGCAGGAAAGGTGATGTGTTGATCGCGCAAGTAAAGGTACGTGGAAGTGTGTCAGTGTGTGTGTTAGTGCGTTAGCTTGACCAGGAGAAAATGGGTGCGAGTTAACTTTTAACGAAGTAGCTACTAGTCCGTGTGTGCGTGGTTTACTCGATCAATCGGCGATCAAGTCGTAATATATACGCACTAAATATACATGTGCCTGTCAAAAAGAAAAATGGGGCAAAAGTTTTACCATTTTCTAATACTCCCTCCGTTTCTTTTTACTCCGCATATAAGACTTGGTCAAAGTCAAACTACACAAAGTTTGACCAAATTTACATAAAAAAATTATGAACATCTACAGTACTAAAACTATATAGTATGAAAATATGTTTCATGGTGCATCTGAATATATTTATTTCATATTATGAATGCTTATATTTTTTAATATAAAGTTAGTCAAATTTTATAATGCTTGACTTTGACCAAACCTTATATGCGGACTAAAAAGAAACAAAGGAAGTACATACCATTACTCAAAATGCAAGGATTACGTGGTGCGGTTAACCGCGAGGAATGGTAATCACACAGGGACGTAGCGTGAACCTTACAATCAACTTCTTTAAACCGATAGATTTTTTTTCTCGAGTTGTTTAAACCGATAGATTTATAGAGTTAAGTCACTAATATAGTTTTTAATTGAAACAGAGACATGCTCGTCGAAATCTCTAAAGCTTATGCATTTCTCACGGCCTAGATTTTCAAAAGGACTTGGATGACGGCCTTGGTCCAAATAGATAAGCTTTCCCTTTTCATCAATTATTAATAAGAAGCATTTTACTTGCGCGGCTCCAAGGGCACTTCTTCCTTGAGTCGAGCAACAATGATCATCGCCTCATTTGAGGGGTCTAGCTAGATATGAGCATGACCGAAAACCTACTTCTTTCAAATCTGTCACAAACCCGACCCCCGCGTCGCTCCTGGGCGGCTCGAGGGATCCCCAGTCGTCGGCCGGCGGCGCCCCCCTTCCCCACCCCTTCTTCCCCTTGCCGCTGTCGGAGGATGCGGCCGGGCTAAGCCCGCGCCGTGGACGGCGGCGGCGGGGCGTTCCCCGCGCGAAGGCGCGCATCTCGGGTGGAGGGAGGTCGCTCCCTCGTCCTGCTCGGCGACCCGACGTTGCGGCGCTCCGGTGGACAGGACCTTGGATCTGGAGGGTGGCTCCTCCGATGGTCCGCTGGTTCCAGTTGCTGCTCGCGGGATGGCACCTCCGGCTCCCCGCGGTCTGAGGCGGCGACTCTGCTTTCCTTCTCAGGTCCGGCCATGGTTGGGTTGGGGTGGCGGCCCTCCCACCTCTGCTCGCAGGCGACGCGCTGCTTACCTGCAGGTTTGCTGGCCGGGAGTTGTGCGCCTCTTGTGGCTGCCCTGCAGAGGAGGGTTGCTGGGTCTGGCAAGCGGCCAGATCTGGCTCGACACCGGTGTTGTTGTCCAGCTTCGACGACAGCGAGGTGTGGTGGCGGTCCCTGTTTGGCGGCGGTGCGTTCGCTATGCAGCGGTGTGCGGGTCAGTGGAGGTTTGGACGATGGAGGTGCTGGTTGGCGGCGGCCAACTGCATTGGAGTGAGGTTGTGCTGCTCCGGGCGAAAGTCCGACCGGTGCTTGCCGGCCGGCGGCAGCGACGCCTATGGGCGTCGTCATCCTTCTTGAAGGTGCTGCCGAGGAGATCTGCACATCCTCTTCTCCCAGATCGAGCTCTTCAGGTGAAAGCCAAGATCCTGCTGCAGGATCGGGCGGCGGCGGTGACTCGTCGTTACTCTCCCTCTTGGGGGCGCCGTCTTGAAGACCGTGATCCCTCCTGCTGTTCCTTGGGGCTGGACGTGCACGACATCATGGTCGGCAGGTGCCGCTGGCGGTGCGGATGTGGCGTTGCGACTTGTGTGGTGACGATGATGGTTGCAAGATGAGCAGGGTCGTGGCTTGCCTTCGTCGTCGACCGTCTGGCATGTTCTTGAGCTTGAAGTCGAAGTTGCTGTTAGAGTTGTGTCGAATATTATTGTACAAGTTAGGTTACAGTTGGACTTGAAGTCGTACTGTGTGTAGACAGGGTAGGAGTTGTGTCCTAATAGGACACTTGTATCCTAAGCCTCTCATATATAGTAGGGGTAGACACACGATGTAACCTATGCCAACATAATAGCATGGGCACGCCGGGGAGCCGGCGGCGTGTGCCGGCGCCCAGGCGGCCGGGGTGCGGTATTGTGACGGTGTCATGGGGAGGAGCGCCCGTAGTCAATGCCCCGGGGATGTAGCCATATCGGTGAACCTCGTTAACAAATCTCGATGTCATGCTCGTGCGATTGCTTGGTCCTCGGATGATCAACGGTATGCTTCGGATTTAATCTAACAAGTGGTATCATGAGCAAGGTTCCCGTGGAAGTTGATCTCAAGGAAGGTCGAAGGTGATTGTGCTGTGAGTTGTGTGAACAACGAAAGCAGCGAAATTGATCGCTCGGTATTCGAAAGCAGATTGGTCAAGTAGACAGCATGACAGTCAAGACGAGTCGCTGCCGATTCGTTGGAGGATTGCGGTGTGGTTGACAAAATCAATCGGATGCAATCGAGAGGGGTGTTTCTTGAAGGAATTGAAGCAATCGGAGACAGCCAGCGTGGCAACGTGTAGCAGCAGGAATCCTCGGCGAAAGTGGCACGGGAACGCTAGGCGCCGGGCGGCTGAGCGGCTCGCTGGCTACGGCCCAGGCTCGGTGCGTTGGTTGCCTAGAAAGCTGGGCAGAGGCAAAGAGCCGTGCGGTCCACTGCATGCACGTTGGATTTGTTAAGGAAAAAAAGAGCTACGTAACAGATTGTTGCTGACCATCGGGAGATAAGAAAGACCAATGGACCTACAGCCTATGTGAGCACGTGGTGAAGTTTGAAGGTTGATCTCCAAAGGCTAAGTGCACATGGAAAGGTTTATATGGTGGAGTTTGGTTTATTTCTTTGTACATGGTTTGTGTATAGGGATGGTAGCATGAAAGTCTGTGGTCCGCGTGGCGAGGATGGCGACGTGCGTATAAGGCTCAGAGGAGCCTGGAGCGCGTCGTGGCAGGATCATGCATACGCAGGGCATCAAGCAAGACACAGAGATGTGCGGGCAGACCGATGCAGGGTGAAACATGGTTGCAGTCGGTTAATTTCGGCTGGGTCGGACTGGACTGTCTGACGGATCGACGGAGATGTTGGTCAAAGAAGAAGACGGCGGTGATTTCAGTGACGACGACATAGGAGCGTGATGCTGATGGTGGCTGGCTTCTGGGGCGTGGAAACACGTGGTGCAGGCCTGAGGGCTTGTGCGGCTTCGACGGACTATGGCGCGGGGTTGATTCAAGACGGTGCGCATGAGAGCTTGAAGTCGACAGGGCACGGGAGGGTGGCACGTACAACCACCATGGAGTCATGTTGAAGGTGGAGCTGGAGTCCGGCGAAAGACTACACTCTGTGCTGATGGAGGGGCTACGGCGTAAGAATTCGGAGAGTCGAAGCCTATTTCAGCGGGATAGCGAGAGACACGTGGATCGGACTGGGTACCAGTGGTCTGATGGAGACGTGATACTCGGCATCGGTCGGTGATGATCGGTGGTTCTCTGCAGTGGGGGTTGAGGCAGTGTGGGCTAGCTACCCGGAAGACTCGACCAGGACAGCAGAGGCTCGATGCGGTGATAGCGGCGAGGCGTGCGGTAAACACGGGACACAGCGACAGGCCAAGGCACTGGTGGTCAGACATGTGGTCAGACAAATTGTGCAGGGCATACTGAAGCAGTGTTGACGAGTACCCAAGTTGGTGACTGGGTCTATCGGTGCTAGTTGATGGACAGGAGTTGACCATGGAGAATCTGAGAAAGTGGCGGAAAGTCTGGATTTGTCAAAACAGAGAGAGTACATGGCCGTATATTCTGTTGTGTTCAGTGCACATGGCAAAGTGCGGATGACAAATACAGAAGGAGGCGGAGTGCTATAGTTGTGGGACATGTCAGAGACTATCCGGGAAAAGGGTGAGACAACTGTGAATTTGACTCAGGGTGACACAGGGCAACGGTGAAATTCCTTCAAGTTTCAGACAGACGGTCAAGAAAGAGTGGTGATGTTGAGTTCAGCTAACTCTTATATGTGGCGTCCAATACGTGAGTTGTTCACTTTCACGCAGACAGTGGTCGATGTGTGATGGCGTTGGACTGATACTCTGGAAGTTGGGAGCGCAAACTAGAGTAACAAGGAACTTAATTTTGCTCGAGTGTTGAGTGTGGTCAAGAAAAGAAGGGACTACAAGTTGCAGGTGAAGTCATATGGAGTCTTTGGGAGTAGCAACAGTGCTCATGGCGTATCTCAAGTCCAATGTACATGGAGGTTCGACGCACGGACGAATTCAAGGTGGTGGAGAATATTCGCCAAGGTGGAGTTTGTTAGAGTTGTGTCGAATATTATTATATAAGTTAGGTTACAGTTGGACTTGAAGTCGTACTGTGTGTAGACAGGGTAGGAGTTGTGTCCTAATAGGACACTTGTATCCTAAGCCTCTCATATATAGCAGGGGTAGACACACGATGTAACCTATGCCAACATAATAGCACGGGCACGCGGGGGAGCCGGCGGCGTGTGCCGGCGCCCGGGCGGCCGGGGTGCGGTATTGTGATGGTGTCATGGGGAGGAGCGCCCGTAGTCAATGCCCCGGGGATGTAGCCATGTCGGTGAACCTCGTTAACAAATCTCGGTGTCGTGCTCGTGCGATTGCTTGGTCCTCGGATGATCAACGGTATGCCTCAGATTTATTCTAACAGTTGCGGCGTTGCGAGGCGACTCTGCGACAACGATACCGGGCGATGGGCAGATCGGACTTTGTTGGTGCAAGGCATGCTCCTTTTCTCTTGCGAGGCTCGTCATCAAAGTCAGAGCTGCCTCATCCTCGACGCGGACGGTCGATTATTTGGCCTTGGCTGGCAAGGTTTTCGTGTGTCGTTCGTTCGAAGGGGTCTTGTTGGGTCGTCAGCGACAAAGTCGGAGTCGCTTGCTCGGGGAGAGGTGATGACGATGATGTTGCAGGCAACCTCGAAGGTGTCCTTTTCTCGGCGATGTGTGACGGTCTTGTGGGTGCCAGGTCGGCCGGTATGCACGCTATAACGGTTTTCGTCCGGGTTTCCATTAATTAACCGGGCAATTCTCTTATTCTTAATCAATAAAAATGGCAAGTCTTTTGCCTTGTTTCAAAAAAAAAAATCTGTCACAAAACTAGCATGGTTAAAGATGTGAGCACCTTGAATTGAACATTTTGTGCACCATCCAAGTCCACCCATCCATGACTAAGGAAACACTAATTACATACTCCAAGAATTAGGATAGAGATCGTGGAGGCCAAGTCGGGCTTTAATTGTTTTCCGAATTAATTATGATATATAATCAATATTTTTTTCGAGAGAATCATGAGCAACATTTGAAAATATTGTGCCACCGCCTACTCCAACTCCGGCTTGCAAAACCGAGTAAGGCCACGGTTTGGCCCATCCATCGCGTGGGATGGTCAACCATCCAAATCCTATTTTGAGTAACCGGTTGCATGGAAAACTTGACTCTGAAGGTAGCCATGGATGGATTGCAGTGACTTCTTGAGACGAAGGAATTGAATCTTGTAAGTTGAGGCCACGGAATAAGTAACGCCCTCTGTACTCGCAGTAGTAAGCTTATGTTTGTTTGCCACATTGTCTTGAAGGTGCCAGAAACCAATTTGCATGTTGGAAACAAAAATTGTCTAGGCCTTGTGGTTGAAAGAGAGAGCCTCGGGTGCCGCAAGGGAAAACATGAGGGAGGCATCCCAAAGGGGTTGAGAAGGTCATTGAGGTGAAGAGGCTGAGGACATCACATCTAATATGCACCATTAACAGACACCACCAAATGTTTCCTGTAGTTGATAGAAATTCTCATGGCATCGCCGAACTACCCTAAAATGCAAGAAAAATATCTAAATATCCTCTTTAATGGGGGCGACAAAGGCGGTTGTATTGTCTGCATATTACGATGTTAGAACAATTAGAATACAATTCCATGATTAGTGGAGTTGTACTTACACCTAGATAGTTGCTATACCAGATAATTGATCGAGGGGATCCATAGCAAAGAGAAAAAGAAGCCGTGAGAGCTGATCTTCTTGACGTAGCCCTCTACCATGTGTGATGTGGTCTGCCATCATATATATATACTCACATATATGTATGTGTGCAGGGTATACATATATTTGTGTGCATTTGAACCCATATTATGTGGGGTTTTAGGTTGCACAACCCGCTCTTTCGAAGTTCTCGAAGAACCCATCTATGCTCTTGGTATGATCGCATGCATGGGACCACGGCCTATACCTTAAGGCCTCTGCTTGATATATAGAGACCATGCGTGCCCGTCAGATCAGCCCCTTCCGTGTGTACCCGGTGTGCCTGGGTCTTGCATGAATCGTAGAAGGTCGTCCTCGATGTGGACACTGCATAGTGTTAAGCACGCATGCCGTGTGTACGAGTGGCCAGTGATCAAGCCGACGCGTGGACGGGTCGAGGAATGTCAGAAAAGGCGGCGGCGCGCTCGCACACCATCGAGCCGAAGGTGACCAGCCGGCCGGCGGCGTGGTGTCAATCAGGACCCGTATATACCGTACGTGCAAACGTGGGGAACAAAATGCCGCGAAGCCCACCACGGCGGCCTGTCGTTTTGTCAGAACTCGCGAACGGCCATTCTCCCGAGCTATTAGGAATCATGCGCATGCGTTACGACAGCAAGGAGGCACACGACACGATCGGCACGCGCGGCCGGGCACGTACGGCGCTACCGGAGACGCGCGCGTGTGGTAGGAACGATGGACCCGCGCGCGTCTGCGGATGGGTGCATTCGCACCGTGGCCCCCTTCTCTTCCGGGATATCTCGGGTTAAGTTGACGTCAGCGACGGCGTATGATCGAGCAGCCAGCAGGTGCGCTGGCTGGTTGTTCACATGATGCCGGGGGAAAGGATATTCATCACATTCACGTATTCTTAGTTCTCAGCATGTCTAAACGCTAGCATATGCACATTTTGCGTTTGTCTCTTAGTACTTATATGCCCTCTGTAGCGTCAGATTAAGGCAACACTCCATGCATGCGTCGTCATCCTGCCTGTCCAGCTCTTAGCTTTCTGCCTCCACCAGTGTGATCAGCACTCGAACTTACGGCAGAAAAGAGAAAGATTACCCTAATATAAGACTGATTTCTTGGCCGCCGATCGACGCATTCGATTTGAATTTGCGCCGCCAAGGAAAAACAGCCATAAACTTGTTAATGGTGGAGCGTCAACCGAGCTGTATTCTTCGGTACGCCATCAGATTTCACGTGTACGGCGGGTACAGGTGCTATATCAACACGGCAGGAGGATCGCTTTTAGAACGTGCAGGTTTTTATTAGTAGATTATAAACCTTCATAGTCCCGTTCGATCAGCCTCATGTCACAAATTCACTAAAAGATATCGCAGCCGGTCAAGAGATTCACCGACCGGAAGTGAACAAGAGCACGTTCGTTCTCTCCCTGGCAATACAATATTCCAACATAAAACATTATCTTGACCGAAGTATGACTCGCGACACGGACGTGAGTCATTTGCGTTACCTGCAAGGAAAGGAAAGGCTGGGCAGTGCAAATCAGCAAAGTACTCTGCATTAGATTATATGGAACCGTCACGTCATGCAGATCGCTGGATTATCATGCAAAATCAGTGACCAATCGGCCGCTCGATCGGGTTTATTTTACTATTCTGTTTGGGCTCATGGACATAAACGACGATTAGAAAGACTGTTATGTTGTTGATTTATCCAAAATCCCAGACAATGGCATTAAAGCGTGTCGGCTTGACCTCTAATTTGGCTGTCATGCAGAACACAGCTACCGCATGGAGAAGAGAGAAGAAAATGATGGATGTGATCAGTGCAATCTGGAGAACGTAAACTTGAAGACCACTTGGCTAGCTAGCTATTCGTGTCAATTTTGTGTTCAGACAGTCGAGACGCCGCATTTCAGTATGAGCAATCAATCCAACAACAACGTAATCACATTCCAAGAGATGCGAGGATTAGTCACCTACTAGAAGGTTGGACGCTTTTTGCTGCACCGTTCTTGTTGTTGGATTTTCATAATTTTCTATTCTCTCAATTTCTAACTATAAAGTTTATTCGTTTTTAAAAAGTTGAACCTCTTTAAATGTGTAGAGAAGTATACTAATATCCATAATATCAGACCGGTAACATTAGATTCATCATGAAATAAAATTTTCATGTTTTATTTATTTAGTATTGTGGATGTTGATGTTTTTGGTTGTTGCTTTTTTTTTGCAAGAAAATTTTCGATCTATTCATATTCAATCATATGGCAGTACAACGAATACCAGGAATAATAGAAATTACATTCAGATCCCTAGACCACCTAGCGACGACTACAAGCACTGAAGTGAGCCGAAGGCGCGCCGCCATCATCGCCCCTCCATCGCCGGAGTCTGGCACAACTTGTTGTAGTAGACAGTCGGTAAGTCATCGTGCTAAGGCCCCGTAGGACCAGCGCACCAGAATAGCAACCGCCGCAGATGAAGAAAAACGTAGATCAGAAGGATTCAATCCGAAGACACACGAACGTAGTCGAACAACGACGAGATCCGAGCAAATCCAGCAAAGATAGATCCGCCAGAGACACACCTCCACACACCCACCAACGGTGCTAGACGCACCGCCGGGACGGGGGCTAGGCAGGGAAAACTTTATTCCATTTTCAGGGAGCCACCGCCGTCTCATCTTCCTGAGCAGGACACAAACCCTAGCAAAACTGAAAGAAACGGCTAAAAGCGAAGCCCTCCCACCGGCCCTTGCCGAGATCCACCACGCCCCCATGGCCCTAGGGCCACCGGAGAGGAGGCGGACCTGCGGCGGCGCCGGCAGGAGGCAAAAACCCTAGCTTTGTTTGTTGATTGATTTGAAAAATTGTTGACTCAATCAAATCATGAACTAATTCCAAAATTTGATAACTCAATTGAATCGGAGACTCCAAAATTAGGGAGCTTAGTGGATTAAAAGAACTAATGAGAGACCTCCTTTAGAAGAAGAATATAGTTGACCTGGTCAAAATCCGGGTGACCCAATTTCAAGTTGGAAATCTCTCTATTGATTGTGAGACCTTAAAATTAGGGAATTTTGGATGGGAATGAACCGACCGGACCTGGCCTTAGACCCGGCCCCTATGGCCCCAAGACCAATTTGAGAGGCCACGGGTCGACCCATATAAAGAATAGAATAGTCAGGGGCGCATCGTTGGTCCAATGACTATTTCGGGTCTACCCAAATTCTTGCTTTACATTGCCTTGTGGACAAACAAGATGTTAAAGTTAGACATGTTTCAATGAAATCCAATAGAATTAATAGGATTTTTAATACGTGACTAATAGAAAAAATTAGATTAAGTCTGGATGGTAGAGTTTTCCGTAACCAGTTATTTACGCGTCACGTTTCGAGAAGCATGTGCTTCTAAAACGACGGATCATGGCCGCAAGGGTTGCATAAGACGTTCGTCACATTTGGAGCAGCATGATGTACGTCTAAGATTAATTGAAGAGGAAAACCGTGTGCGCCAAGATGAAAAGGATAGGATTAGACATCATCCCTAAAAAAACATAGAGTAGACGTCGGTCAGTGGTAAGTTTTCGAGTGCTTTCATGTACCATTGAGCAACGTAATAAGGAACAGGAAACATCCTGATACAAGTTGGGTCTATCTAAATCATAAATCAGAGTTTTATTTGTTTTTATTAGTTTCCCTTTGTTTTGAGGTTTCTGTAGGTGTATTGACATGTTCATGGACTTGGCACATAAGAAAGGACCAAGTTGGTGAAGAAAATATGCCCTAGAGGCAATAATAAAGTTATTATTTATTTCCTTATTTCATTATAAATGTTTATTATTCATGCTAGAATTGTATTAACCAGAAACTTAGTACATATGTGAATACATAGACAAACATAATGTCACTAGTATGCTTCTACTTGACTAGCTCGTTGAATCAAAGATGGTTGTGTTTCCTAACCATAGACATGAGTTGTCATTTGATTAACGGGATCAGATCATTAGGAGAATGATGTGATTGACTTGACCCATTCCGTTAGCTTAGCACTTGATTGTTTAGTATGTTGCTATTGCTTTCTTCATGACTTATACATGTTCCTATGACTATGAGATTATGCAACTCCCGTTTACCGGAGGAACACTTTGTGTGCTACCTAACGTCACAACGTAACTGGGTGATTATAAAGGTGCTCTACATGTGTCTCCGAAGGTACTTGTTGAGTTGGCATATTTCGAGATTAGGATTTGTCACTCCGATTGTCAGAGAGGTATCTCTGGGCCCTCTCGGTAATGCACATCACTATAAGCCTTGCAAGCAATGTGACTAATGAGTTAGTTGCGGGATGATGCATTACATAACGAGTAAAGAGACTTGCCGGTAACGAGATTGAACTAGGTATTGAGATACCGACGATCGAATCTCGGGCAAGTAACATACTGATGACAAAGGGAACAACGTATGTTGTTATGCGGTTTGACCGATAAAGATCTTCGTAGAATATGTGGGAGCCAATATGAGCATCCAAGTTCCGTTGTTGGTTATTGACCCGAGACGAGTCTCGGTCATGTCTACATAGTTCCCGAACCCGTAGGGTCCGCATGCTTAAAGTTCGGTGACGATCGGTATTATGAGTTTATGTGTTTTGATGTACCAAAGGTAGTTAGGAGTCCCGGATATGATCATGGACATGACGAGGAGTCTCGAAATGGTCAAGATATAAAGATCGATATATTGGACGACTATATTCGGACACCGGAAGTGTTCCGGGTAGTTTCGGAGAAAACCGGAGTGCCGGAAGGGTTACCGAAACCCCCCGGAGGAGTATTGGGCCTTAGTGGGCTTTAGGGGAGAGAGAGGGCAGCAGCCCCGGAGGTGGCGCCCCCCCTCCCATGAGGGGTCCGAATTGGACTAGGGGAAGGGGGCGCACCCCCCCCCCCCTTTCCTTCTCCTCTTTCCCTCTTTTTCCTTCCCCATTCCCTCTTCCTAGTTGGACTAGGAAATGGGAGTCCTACTCCTACTAGGAGGAGGACTCCCCCCTCTTGGCGCGGCCCAAAGGGCCAGCCAGCCTCCCCCCTTGCTCCTTTATATACGGGGGCAGGGGGCACCCTAAAACACACAAGTTGATCTGTTGATCTCTCCCAGCCGTGTACAGTGCCCCCCTCCACCATATTCCACCTCGGTAATATCGTAGCGGTGCTTAGGCGAAGCCCTGCGTCGGTAGCATCATCAACACCGTCATTACGTCGTCGTGCTGACGAAACTCTCCCGCAAAGCTCTGCTGGATCGGAGTTCGTGGGACGTCATCGAGCTGAACGTGTGCTGAACTCGGAGGTGACGTACGTTCGGTACTTGGATCGGTCGGATCGTGAAGACATACGACTACATAAACCGCGTTGTGCTAACGCTTCCGCTTTCGGTCTACGAGGGTACGTGGACTACACTCTCCCCTCTCGTTGCTATGCATCACCATGATCTTGCGTGTGCATAAGAAATTTTTTGAAATTACTGCATTCCCCTACAGTGGCATCCGAGCCTGGTTTTATGCGTAGATGTTATATGCACGAGTAGAAGACAAGTGAGTTGTGGGCGATACAAGTCATACTGCTTACCAGCATGTCATACTTTGGTTTAGCGGTATTGTTGGATGAAGCGGCCCGGACCGACATTATGTGTACGCTTCCGCAAGACTAGTTCTACCGACGTGCTTTGCACATAGGTGGCTGGTGGGTGTCAGTTTCTCCAACTTTAGTTGAACCGAGTGTGGCTACGCCTGGTCCTTGAGAAGGTTAAAATAGCACTAACTTGACGAACTATCGTTGTGGTTTTGATGCGTAGGTAAGAACGGTTCTTGCTCAGCCCGTAGCAGCCATGTAAAACTTGCAACAACAAAGTAGAGGACGTCTAACTTGTTTTTGTAGGGCATGCTGTGATGTGTAATGGTCAAGACATGATGCTAAATTTTATTGTATGAGATGATCATGTTTTGTAACAGAGTTATCGGCAACTGGCAGGAGCCATATGGTTGTCGCTTTATTATATGCAATGCAATCGCCCTGTAATTGCTTTATTTTATCACTAAGCGATAGCGATAGTCGTAAAAGCAATAGTTGGCGAGACGACAACGATGCTATGACGGAGATCAAGGTGTCGCGCCGGTGACGATGGTGATCATGACGGTGCTTCGGAGATGGAGATCACAAGCACAAGATGATGATGGCCATATCATATCACTTATATTGATTGCATGTGATGTTTATACTTTATGCATCTTATTTTGCTTTGATTGACAGTAGAATTATAAGATGATCTCTCACTAAATTTCAAGGTAAAAGTGTTCTCCCTGAGTATGCACCGTTGCCAAAGTTCGTCGTGCCGAGACACCACGTGATGATCGGGTGTGATAAGCTCTACGTCCATCTACAACGGGTGCAAGCCAGTTTTTGCAATGCAGAATACTCGGGTTAAACTTGACGAGCGTAGCATATGCAGATATGGCCTTGGAACACTGGAGACCGAAAGGTCGAGCATGAATCATATAGTAGATATGATCAACATAGTGATGTTCACCATTGAAAACTACTCCATCTCACATGATGATCGGACATGGTTTAGTTGATTTGGATCACGTGACCACTTAGATGATTAGAGGGATGTCTATCTAAGTGGGAGTTCTTAAGTAATATGATTAATTGAACTTTAATTTATCATGAACTTAGTCTTGATAGTATTTTGCAAATTATGTTGTAGATCAATAGCTCGCGTTGTTACTTCCCTATGTTTTATATGTGTTCCTAGAGAAAACTTAGTTGAAAGATGATAGTAGCAATGATGTGGACTGGGTCCGTGATCTGAGGTTTATCCTCATTGTTGCACAGAAGAATTATATCCTTGATGCACCGCTAGGTGACAGATCTATTGCAGGAGCAGATGCAGACGTTATGAACGTTTGGCTAGCTTAATATGATGACTACTTGATAGTTTAGTGCACCATGCTTAATGGATTAGAATCGGGACTTCAAAGACCTTTTGAATGTAATGGACCATATGAGATGTTTCAGAAGTTGAAGTTAATATTTCAAGCAAATACCCGAGTTCAGAGATATGAAGTCTCCAACAAGTTCTATAGCTGAAAAATGGAGGAGAATTGCTCAACTAGTGAGCATGTGCTCAGATTGTCTGGGTACTACAATCGCTTGAATCAAGTGGGAGTTAATCTTCTAGATAAGATAGTGATTGATAGAGTTCTCTAGTCACCATAACCAAGTTACTAGAACTTCGTGATGAACTATAGTATGCAAGGGATGACGAAAACGATTCCTGAGCTCTTCATGATGTTGAAATCAACGAAGTTAGAAATCAAGAAAGAGCATCAAGTGTTGATGATTGACAAGACCACTAGTTTCAAGAAAAGGGCAAAGGGAAAGAAAGGGAACTTCAAGAAGAATGGCAAGCAAGTTGTCACTCCCATGAAGAAGCCCAAAGTTGGACCAAAGCCTGAAACTGAGTGCTTCTACTACAAAGGAAATGGTCACTGGAAGCGGAAATACCCTGAATATTTGGTGGATAAGTAGGATGGCAAAGTGAACAAGGGTATATTTGATATCCAGGTTATTGATGTGTACCTTACTAGTGTTTATAGTAGCCCCTGGGTATTTGATACTTGTTCGATTGCTAAAAATCAGTAACTCGAAACAGGAGTTACAGAATAAACAGAGCTAGTTGAGGTGAAGTGACGATGTATGTTGGAAGTGGTTCCAAGATTGATATGATCATCATCGCACACTCCCTATACTTTCGGGGTTAGTGTTAAACCTAAATAAATGTTATTTGGCATTTGCGTTGAGCATGAATATGATTTGATCATGTTTATTGCAATACGGTTATTCATTTAAAGTCAAAAATAATTGTTGTTCTGTTTACATGAATAAAGCCTTCGATGGTCATACACCCAATGAAAATAGTTTGTTGGATCTCGATCGTAGTGATGCACATATTCATGCCAAAAGATGTAAAGTTGATAATGATAGTGCAACTTATTTGTGACACTGCCGTTTGGGTCATATCGGTGCAAAGCGCATGAAGAAACTCCATAAAGATGGATTTTTAGAATCATTTGGTTATGAATCATTTGATGCTTGTGAACCATGCCTTTTAGGCAAGATGACTAAAACTCCGTTCTCCGGAACAATGGAACGAGCTACTGACTTGTTGGAAATAATACATACCGATGTATACGGTCCAATGAGTGTTGATGCTCATGGCGGGTATCATTATTTTTTGACCTTCACAGATGATTTGAGTAGATATGAGTATATCTACTTAATGAAGCACAAGTCTGAAACATTTGAAAAGTTCAAAGAATTTCAAAGTGAAGTGGAGAATCATCGTAACAAGAAAATAAAGTTTCTACAATCTGATCGTAGAGGAGAATATTTGAGTTACAAGTTTGGCCTTCATATAGAACAATGTGGAATAGTTTCACAGCTCATGCCACATGGAACACCACAGCATAATGGTGTGTCCGAACAACGTAACCGCACTTTATTGGATATGGTGCGATCTATGATGTATCTTACCGATTTATCACTATCGTTTTGGGGTTATGCATTAGAGACAGCTGCATTCACTTTAAATAGGGCACCATCAAAATCCTTTGAGACGACGCCTTATGAACTGTGGTTTGGCAAGAAACCAAAGTTTTCGTTTCTAAAAATTTGGGGCTGCGATGCTTATGTGAAAAAGCTTTCACCTGATAAGCTCGAACTCAAATCGGAGAAGTGCGTCTTCATAGAATACCCAAAGAAAACTGTTGGGTACACCTTCTATCATAGATCCGAAGGCAAAATATTCGTTGCTAAAAATGGATCCTTTCTAGAGAAGGAGTTTCTCTCAAAAGAAGTGAGTGGGAGGAAAGTAGAGCTTGATAAGGTAATTGTACCTTCTCCCGAATTGGAAAGTAGTTAATCACAGAAATCAGTTCTAGTGATTCCTACACCAATTAGTGAGGAAGCTAATGATGATGATCATGAAACTTCAGATTAAGTTACTACAGAACCTCGTAGGTCTTCCAAAGTACAGTCCGCACCAGAGTGGTATGGTAATCCTGTTCTGGAAATCATGTTACTAGACCATGATGAACCTACGAACTATGAGGAAGCGATGATGAGCCCAGAACCGCGAAATGGTTTGAAGGCCATGAAATCTGAGATAGGATCCATGTATGAGAACAAAGTGTGGACTTTGGTGGACTTGCCCGATGATCGGCAAGCCATAGAAAATAAATGGATCTTCAAGAGGAAGACAGACGCTGATAGTAGTGTTACTATCTACAAAGCTCGACTTGTCGCAAAAGGTTTTTCAACAAGTTCAAGGTGTTGAATACGATGAGATTTTCTCACTCGTATCGATGCTTAAGTCTGTCCGAATCATGTTAGCAATTGCTGCATTTAATGATTATGAAATTTGGCAAATGGATATCAAAACTGCATTCCTGAATGGATTTCTGGAAGAAGAGTTGTATATGATGCAACCAGAAGGTTTTGTCGATCTGAAAGGTGCTAACAAAGTGTGCAAGCTCCAGTGATCCATCTATGGACTGGTGCAAGCATCTCGGAATTGGAATATACGCTTTGATGAGTTGATCAAAGCATATGGTTTTATACAGACTTTTGGAGAAGCATGTATTTACAAGAAAGTGAGTGGGAGCTCTGTAGCATTTCTAAAACTATATGTAGATGACATATTGTTGGTTGGAAATTATATAGAAATTCTAGATAGCATAAAAGGATACTTGAATAAGAGTTTTTCAAAGAAAGACCTCGGTGAAGCTGCTTACACATTGAGCATCAAGATCTATAGAGATAAGATCAAGACGCTTGATAAGATTTTTCAATGAGTACATACCTTGATAAGATTTTGAAGTAGTTCAAAATGGAACAGTCAAATAAGGAGTTCTTGCCTGTGTTGCAAGGTGTGAAGTTGAGTAAGACTCAAAACCCGACCATGGCAAAAAATAGAAAAAGAATGAAAAGTCATTCCATATGCCTCAGTCATAGGTTCTATAAAGTATGCTATGCTGTGTACCAGACCTATTGTATACCTTGCTCTGAGTTTGGCAAGGGAATACAATTTTGATCTAAGAGTAGATCACTGGACAGCGGTCAAGAATATCCTTAGTGAGGACTAAGGAAATGTTTCTCGATTATGGAGGTGATAAAAGAGTTCGTCGTAAAGAGTTACATCGGTGCAAGATTTTAAACCAATCCAGATGACTCTAAGTCTCAATCTGGATACATATTGAAAGTGGGAGCAATTAGCTAGAGTAGCTCCATGCAGAGCATTGTAGACATAGAATATTTGCAAAATACATACGGCTCTTAATGTGACAGACCCATTGACTAAACTTCTCTCACGAGCAAAACATGATCACACCTTAGTACTCTTTGGGTGTTAATCACATATCAATGCGAACTATATTATTGACTCTAGTAAACCCTTTGGGCGTTGGTCACATGAGATGTGAAGTATGGGTGTTAATCACATGCAGATGTGAATATTAGTGTTAAATCACATGGTGATGTGAACTAGATTATCGACTCTAGTGCAAGTGGGAGACTGAAGGAAATATGCCCTAGAGGCAATAATAAAGTTATTATTTATTTCCTTATTTCATGATAAATGTTTATTATTCATGCTAGAATCGTATTAACCGGAAACTTAGTACATGTGTGAATACATAGATAAACATAATGTCACTAATATGCCTCTACTTGACTAGCTCGTTGAATCAAAGATGGTTGTGTTTCCTAACCATAGACATGAGTTGTCATTTGATTAATGGGATCACATCATTAGGAGAATGATGTGATTGACTTGACCCATTCCGTTAGCTTAGCACTTGATCGTTTATTATGTTGCTGTTGCATTCTTCATGACTTATACATGTTCTATGACTATGAGATTATGCAACTCCCTTTTATCGGAGAAACACTTTGTGTGCTACCAAACGTCACAACGTAATTGGGTGATTATAAAGGTACTCTACAGGTGTCTCTGAAGGTACTTGTTGAGTTGGCGTATTTCGGGATTAGGATTTGTCACTCCGATTGTCGAAGAGGTATCTCTGGGCCCTCTCGGTAATGCACATCACTATAAGCCTTGCAAGCAATGTGACTAATGAGTTAGTTGCGGGATGATGCATTACATAACGAGTAAAGAGACTTGCCGGTAATGAGATTGAACTAGGTATTGAGATACCGACGATCGAATCTCGGGCAAGTAACATACCGATGACAAAGGGAACAACGTATGTTGTTATGCGGTTTGACCGATAAAGATCTTCGTAGAATATGTGGGAGCCAATATGAGCATCCAGGTTCCGCTATTGGTTATTTACCGGAGACGAGTCTCGGTCATGTCTACATAGTTCTCGAACCCATAGGGTCCGCACACTTAAAGTTCGGTGACGATCGGTATTATGAGTTCATGTGTTTTGATGTACCGAAGGTAGTTCGGAGTCCCGTATATGATCACGGACATGACGAGTAGTCTCGAAATGTTTGAGACATAAAGATCGATATATTGGACGACTATATTCGGACACCGGAAGTGTTCCAGGTAGTTTCGGAGAAAACCGGAGTGCGGGAAGGGTTACCGGAACCCCCGGAGGAGTATTGGGCCTTAGTGGGCTTTTGGGGAGAGAGAGGGCAGCAGCCCAGGAGGTGGCGCGCCCCCTCCCATGAGGGGTCCGAATTGGACTAGGGGAAGGGGGCGCACCCCCCCCCCCCTTTCCTTCTCCTCTTTCCCTCTCTTTCCTTCCCCCTTCCCTCTTCCTAGCTGGACTAGGAAAGGGGAGTCCTACTCCTACTAGGAGGAGGACTCCCCCCTCCTTGGCACGCCCCAAAGGGCCAGCCCGCCTCCCCCCTTGCTCCTTTATATACGGGGGCACGGGGGCACCTTAGAACACACAAGTTGATCTGTTGATCTCTCCCAGCCGTGTGTGGTGGCCCCCTCCACCATATTCCACCTCGGTAATATCGTAGCGGTGCTTAGGCAAAGCCCTGCGTCGGTAGCATCATCAACACCGTCATCACGCCGTCGTGCTGACGGAACTCTCCCGCAAAGCTCTGCTGGATCGGAGTTCGTGGGACGTCATCGAGCTGAACGTGTGCTGAACTCGAAGGTGCCGTACGTTCGGTACTTGGATCGGTCGGATCGTGAAGACGTACGACTACATCAACTGCGTTGTGCTAACGCTTCCGCTTTCGATCTACGAGGGTACGTGGACTACACTCTCCCCTCTCGTTGCTATGCATCACCATGATCTTGCGTGTGCGTAGGAATTTTTTTGAAATTACTACGTCCCCCTACAATTGGGGCTAAACTAGAGAAGTTCACGGCACCAGATTCAGGCCCTATTGAAAGTTTGATATTATGAAATTTTTCAAAGTTCCTGAATTGAAGATCCTATACCATGGGTGTATGGGACTTTCTGAGACAAATCTAATGAGGCCAAGAACACCCAATCGAAGTTCGTATGAAGCAATGGTAATAAAAATACGAAACACCTACACAGACTCCAAGAAGAAGATGGCATGTGGTACGACCGTGGATGGTTGTAGCAGCACTCACACCACCCTTCGGAGGATGCGAAATCAAGCATAACTTCCACGATTCTTCACCGATTTTGTGTTGGTTTGTTCCTACGGGATCCTTGGCGACCAATGGAGGTATTGGGAGAGGACAAGGCTCTCCTAAAGCCCTTAGATGAAGGGTTCGGTGAAGGATATATGGAGAAGACACAAGGAGGCCTCCTATATATATTCACCTCTAACCCTAGTTGTTGTGAATCATCTTGAAGAACTCCAAGCAGTCGTTGGAGGGCTTTCCCTCTCATCCATAGGAAAGCCTATCCTACATAGCTTCATATCCATCTTCTCCACCACAGAGGCCACGCAAAGAGGAGTAGAAGGAGGCGTAGCCGCCACCACCATTACCGGCGTCGGCCACCGTCACCATCTCTCTCCTTGCTCCTGTAATTTGTAACATTGAACATGTTCATGACATCAATTAAGCATTCATATGTGTGTCTATATTCATCTATGTTTGAGTAACTAATTCGGTTCTAGGTTGAGGTATGGTCTAGTGCGCACTATTAGTCTTTGTGGTATCATCTAGTATTACTCTATTCATGGTGTACATATGATTTTGTGAGGACTTGCACATACACAAAGTGGATTGATAAATTGTGATCTCTGGGTCCGTTGTGTATTATTGACACCCATGTGTGACTTTGGTGCGAGGTTATGTCTAGTACACCTAGAAATGATAGTTCGCGGATGAAAATCAAAGGAGATTGTTTAGTCATCTCAGGAGTACAATCTGTAATACTGGTATGTTGGTACCACTTAGTCGCCCCACTAGCACTACTGAGATTGAAAGCCTAGACACTGCCTTTCGGTATATTCAATCATAAACTTACAACCTCCTTTACTATATTTCTATTATAGTTTAGTTTATTTTACGTCCTAGTTTGAAGTCTCATCAAACCCATTTTTATTGTTGCTTTCCTAGCAACCGATAGAAGAGATAGTTTTCAAAGTACGGTTTGGGTATGAACGTAGTTGTAGAATTGGTATTGTTTTTACATTTGTTTTCTGTGAGTTCAACACTTACTTATCACGATTGCAATAGCTCTATGCACTTGCAGATCATCATGCTCACGCGTCGATGGAAGGGGCGTACCTAGTAATCTACCCGATAGCTCCCTTTGGCAGGCTCACTCACCCGCTCGCTTTATTTTGCTAATGCGCTCACCCGCCCGCCCACTCGCTGTTTTTTACGCTCGTTATTTGCTTCTGTTGGTCTGCTATCCTTGTAGAAAACCAACCGGTAACATTTTTGTTTGCCGAAGTTTTAAAATTGTTGGTAAATATGGAAAAAATGTTCAAGAATTCATTTGCAAATGTCTGAGAAATGCTGAAGGTATCAAAAAAGGTTTGCAAATACTAAAATTGTTCCAACATTTTTTTAAATGATCACGAACCCAAAAAAATATTCATGGATTTGAAAAAAAAATCATGAATCTGATTTTTTTTCAAAAATTTAAACAAATTTTATGAATTCGATAAAATTTTCACAGATCTGAAAAAGTTCACAAACTTGAAAAAATCTTTACAGATTTGAAAAAAAATGTTCAGGAGTTTGGAAAATTAAAAACAAAAAAAATGAAAAAGAGACTGAAAGAAGGAAACTTTAGAAATATAATATGAAAATGGAAACAAACAAATAAAAAAAGTGAAAAAGAAAAGAAATATATGAAAATATGTTTGTAAGCTTCCTTTTTTTTATTGAGGGGGAAAGCTTCCTAAAACTGATGCGAAGGGAAGCCTATATGGGCCGAAACATCTAGTTTGTATGCTAGTTAAATGGGACGACCCATTCAAGTGCAGTGCATTCGCTCAAAAAAAAAATCAAGTGCAGTGCAAAAGTCCAACTATTTAATGTAACCTAAAATCTAAAAAGTGCATACGCGCTATTTGGTTGAATGGAGCGGCGCGTCTCGCATCCATGTCTGTTAAATTTTTTTGTCTTCTAGTACAGGTGACTGTTAGCATTAAATGCGTTCACACTGATTACTCCATTCCAAACAGAACAGGTCCACACATATTCATTTCGGAGTTTTAAATTTAAAAAGTCATATCTTTCAAACCACGCGTCGGAATTCAGATCCGTTTTCACTGCTGTAACTCTTGCGACGAGATCTTTGAAACTAGATCTCGCATGAGTATGTTTCAACGAAATTTTTTTAATGCCAATTTGATGCTATATGGTGTAACTTTAGTACTGTATTATGCAACTTTAGTACTACATCGTCCAACCTTTTTCAAAATCAATTTTTGGATCTGCATGATTCAACTTCCTATGAGATTGCAGTCTAGCAACCATGACAACTTTGGTGTTTAGTTGGCAGGACTATTGGCACACACATACGCTCAATTGGCGCGGCAATGTAGTCTAGTTGCACACATATTGATATTTAGTTGACAGGACTAGTTAAACACACATATACTCAGTTGACGCGGCAATGTAGTCTAGTTGCACACATATTGATGTTTAGTTGGCAGGACTATTGACACACACATATACTCAGTTGGCAGGATTATTTGGCACACGCATATGCTCAGTTGGCGCGACAATGTAGTCTAGTTGTACATACATTGATGTTTAGTTGGCAAGAAGACTAGTTCGTCGAAACATCCCCATGCGAGATGTATTTTTGAATCGCGAGGGTTTAGTGAAAACGGATCTGAATTTCTATGCGCAGTTTGGAAGATATGTCTTTTATAATTTTGAAAACCAAAAATTAATGCACAAGGGATGAACATGAGGAACATTAATGCAACGGCATGCAGGCATCCATCACATGAGAAGAGACCACATAAGATGATTAATTAACAGTGTCCTTTTTAGTATTTTTGAATTACAATAATTTTGCTTTTTTAGTATGCGGTTGTCTAGTCCCTGGGATCAAGGGACAGGCACTTACTTTATTTGGCCGGCCGCTAGCGAACCCAAGCGAGCGCCCGGCCGCCAGCTAGACCCGTCCTTAATGTAAATGCCTCAAATAGGATTTGCCAGCGCTATAGGCACCAAATAGGAATTCCATGACACTTTGTGCATCATGCAGGAGGTTGGTGACACATGCACCATATATGGGCCTCGGCCTATTTTGTTTTGTTGCTATTGTCTTTGCCGAGCGGAGTGACGTAGTGTTTAAACATTTTTTTATCCTTTTTTAGTTAATTTTCTTGGTTTACTTTTGTTTTTACTTTTATATGAAAAAAAATGTAAACAAAAAACTGAAACATTTTATGAAAAATTTAAACATAGTCTTGAAAACTGCGACCAGTTTTCTTAAATTAAACAAAAAGGGAATAATGAGAAAATATAAGAATAAAAAAGGAACAGAGAAAAATACAAAAAGAAGTAAGAAACACAGACACAGAAATCTCATGAAATCCCGAGTTCTGTTTTGGTAAGTGTGAGCTGCTTCCAACAAACAAACACAAAAAATTACTTGTGCAGATGCATTTTTGTTTGGCGTAGCATTTTTAGGTGGCATCCTTTTATGGTGCGACAGAAACATATTTTTTTAGGGGTCGGAAACATATTTATCTTTTGTTTTAGACAAGGAAACATATTTATCTTTTTTTTGAGACAAGGAAACATATTTATCTTCTCTTTTTTGAGAAATCTCGCCTTTTTTACTAGTCAATAATTAAAGGTACAATGTTTTGGTCATGAGGAGACCCCAACCAGATATGACGACCTACACCTAAATTATAACCAAACTTGGCAAGATTATGCGCTTCGAAATTAAAAACTCTATGTTCATGAGTGAAAGTACATGAAATCATATCATTTTTCCTAGCAATTATTTCCTGGATGATGGCACCATGATATCCTCCAGCGAAAGGAGATTGGAAGGAAGTGGTGAAGGACATTAAGCAAGGGTCAGGAGGAAACATATTTATATGATCGTGCGTGACAAGAACATGACCATCTTTTCCAAGGCAGAAGGCCGGCCCATAAAGCCGTTGCCGGTTTCCTGGCATAAAGGGACACAAATTCAAAGACGGACAATATCGACGGTAAATATTCACACTCTCTTTCCCGCGGTTCCTATATGGCGCGTAGGTCGCCGCGTAGCACCGTAGCGCGTACCCCCACCCCCCTCCGCGTCTTTCCTTCTGTTATCGGGCCGGCCCAGTTCGCTTCCCTTCCTCTGGTTCTGCCGGTTTTGGGAAGGTTCTTTTTTTTTGTTTTTTATGTTTTCTATACTGTTTTTTTCCTTTTTTATTCTTTTAATTTTTTTCCTTGTTTTTCCTTTTTCTTTTGCGTTTTTTCTTTCCCTTTTTTTTCCTATTTTACTCTTCTTCACTTTTTGACTATTTTTGGCATTTTTTGTTTCAAATTCGTTAACAACATTTTTGTTCATCGATTTCAAAAAATGTTCAACCATGCAAAAAAAGTTCAACAATCCAAAAAAATTCATCCAATTCAATTGTTTGTTCATCAGATTTCAAAATGTTCATAAAAATACAAAAAATATTCATCAAACTAAAAAAATGTTCATCAGTTTATTTTTCATTGAAATTTTGTACATCAGATTCAAAAAATATTCATCACATTCAAAATGTATTCACTGAATTAAAATTTTGTTCATCATTTTTTTCAAAAAAATGTTCATGGAATGCAAATTTTGTTCATAATTTTTTCCAAATTTTTTCTCTAATACAAATTTTGTTCTTCAAATTAGAAAATAAGTTCATCAAATGCCAAATTTGTTCATCGATGTTCAAAACATTTTCATCATATTAAAAAAAATGTTCATTCCTTTGGAATCATGAGCATTTGTTACAAATTCGTGAACATTTTTCGAATTTACGGACATTATCTTAAATTTAAGACATTTTTTTTGTAATCATGAACATTTTTTGCAAATTCTTGAACATTTAGCGAATCCTTGATTTTTTTTGAAATCATGAACATTTTCTTTTAATTCGTGAACATGTTTTAAATTTTGAGAACATTTTTTGTAATCATGAACATTTTTTTGCAAATTCGTGAACATTTGGCGAATGCATGAACTTTTTTTTTATCATGAACATTTTTTTAGTTCCCGAGCATCTTTTTGAAATAATGATTTGTTTTCGAAATCATGTTTTTTTTCAAAATTAGCAACTTTTACTGAAATTTAGAAGCTGTTGATATCCTGAATTATTGAAGAAAAGAAAAAAAGGAAAAGGAATAGACGAAAACAAAACAGGCGGCGTGCCGGCCGCACATGGGCCGGCCCGGAAGGGCGCTCGCTGCTTCTCAGCGCGTGGTGCGTCATATAGGAGCTCCCTCTCTCTCCTTGCGCTGTTTCTTCCTCAGTTGGGAAAAAAACGAGTCTTTTCCTGCGCCTCGCCTCCGCCAAGGGGACGCCAATCCTCCTGCTGAAGGAACTCTGAGCCCGCAGGACGCGATTCGACCCCGCCTTCCCATCGGTAACGGACTATCTCTTCATCTTTTTTCATGGTCGACGAGGAACCAGATCCCCTTCTGCTCTAGTATTTTCACCCTAGACTAGATCCAAGTTGTTTGATTCCATCAGTTGAATGAGCTAGCTAATACTGACAGCAGTGATTTTATTTTTGTTATTTTCCCCATGTGTTGATTGCATCTCAGACCTCGATTTTTTCTAGGGTATCTCAGGCCTCGATTTTTTCTAGGGTATGTCAGACCTCGATTGGGCGTTGAAGATGGATAGCAGCAGGGGGGAGGATACCATGCCGAGGGAGGTCACCAAGGGGAGGCGAAGGGGGGTACACATGGCCACTGCACGAGATGGTTGCGCGGCATCGCTTCCCTACGAGATGATCATGGAGGTGCTGCAGTGGCTCCCCATCAAATCTGTCTTCCGCTTCCGGGCAGTTTGCCGCAGCTGGGCTGCGCTGCTATCTTCTGACGAATTCCGCCGCCTCCACATGGCAGCAGCTAAGGCCGCAAGGCGGCCGGCACCACCAGCCAAGCTGATGTACATCTCGCCTACCGCCACATTCGACTCCACCACAGTCTACTCGTGTTCCTTCTCGCGGTCATCATCATCAGGCCGCCCCAGAGATCGCGGGGACTTACTGTTCACCATCGAAGGTGCCCGTGGCAACTGTGTGGAAGTAGTGACGCCCGCACCGTGCCATGGCCTCACGCTTCTCTATGATGCTCTCGACACGGCCTACTACATCTGCAACGCGGCCACACGGGCTGCCACGCGTCTGCCGCCTTCCGCTGTACGAGGATCCAAGTCCACTGCTGGGCTGGGGTTTGATGCCCACACAGACGAGCACAAGGTGGTCAGGTTGATCAATGGGTTGGTTCATGAGAGAGACTTGAAGTTGGTGAGGTGCGAGGTGTACACGACTGGAGGCCGTTTTGGGGATTGTTGGAGGCCTGCCGCCGGAGGAGTACCCTCCAACCTGCGTGAATTTGCACGTGCCGCTGTTAGCAATGCGTGTACCAACAAATTATCTCCTGTGTTTGCCAATGGTTGCCTGCACTGGTTGATGAACCCTTCCTATTTCATCACGACTCCAAGTGTTGCCATCATGTCCTTTTCGGTTGCAGAGGAGACCTTCGCATGTATCCGGTCACCGCCCTTCTGGGTACCAGGAGCGCCGCCGGCCTCCTGGTTGGCCTCATCAGGAGAGCAACTAATGGAGATGGATGAGCAACTATGTTTGGTTCGCAACAGAATCCCTCATGGTAGTAACACTTTGGAGATCTGGAAACTGCTGGACTATAGCTCTGATGACTGGTTACTGAATCATCGAATTCATTTGTCGGGGCACCTGGCAAGAGATTTGCGTCAGTCACAAATTTTGAGAGTTATTGGATCTTTTCGTAGTTACAGGTCACCAAGGAAGAAGATAATCATCACTACTAGCATGCACAAGATTTTCAACAAGTATCAGAAAATGGTTCACACCTATGACCCTAGGTCTGAGGCTCTGGAAACCATTCTTTCAATCACGGAGACACACTCAATTCCAGAATATGCTTGTCCTAGTTCAAGATTCGGTTTCATTCAAGAGACCCTTGCTCCCGTGCATAGAACAGATGAAGCCTTGTCATCTGACCTGGCAAAGGTGACTCGAGAGATCCTACTCCGCCTCCCAGCTAAATCAGCCATACAGTACAAATTTGTCTGCAAGAAGTGGTTCAGATTGATTGAGAGTGAAAACTTCATTCGGTCATACTTTCAGCATAAGAACATGGACAAAAGACCTAAGTTCATGCTTGTGGTCAAGAGCACTGGACAGTTGAGCTTCAGTTTCGCTCCATTGAATAAATGCCTCCAAGAAGCTCCTAGTCACAGTACATTGCTTGATACGAAGGTGGTTTGCTCTAAGCCTTGCCATGGGCTGAACTTGGTAAGCACCGAGACGAAGGACTATCTCTGCAATCCATGTACAGGTTTCCACAGGGTTTACCGTAACCTGGGGCCAAATTTGCACCTTCCCTCGAGAATGCCTAAAGCAGAAGAGCATGCTTTTACAGTCGGCAATAAAAATGTTGGCTTGACTTTCAGCCCTTCGACTCGTCAACATGTTATCGTGGAAATCTTCTATCACCGGAAGGACTTCAAATCTCGTCAGTATGACATGACATGCGCGTTATACTGGTGTAACTCTTGGAGTGCTGCCCAACAGATCTCGGTACCTCCTCTGCCTGTGAATGATATGCCACCGGCCTATGTTGAAGGAATGCTGTACTGGATGAGTGAACCAAGGTTGGGACAGTGCTGTGAATGGGCCATTGTCTCATTCAACCTTGCTAAAAGAACGTTCGATGTCGTCCCGTGTCCTTCGTGGTTTGCAAGATGGAATAGCAGAAACAGCTGTCGTGCATTTGTTGTTGAGCTTGAGGGAGTATTATGCGCTGTCCTAGCAGATCCAGTGGCAGACATATTAGATGTATGGAAGCTAGAGCATGGCCAATGGGGCAGAGCATACACAATTAACCTGGAAGCATGTCCTGGCTATTCCCTCAAGACAAGTATTGTGGTGCCATTAGCTGTTGGTCCTGATCATGGGAGGATCCTGCTCAACACTGGGAGGAAAATAGGTCTATATGATCCAGTAGAGCAAACAATTCTAAATCTGCATTCACTTGATCAGGTGCAGCTTGCCAGTAGTCCACTTCTTGATATGCCTTCAACTTCTTCAGGGAATAGTTTGACATGCTCCAAAGAAGAGTTAGCGGCGGAGATGAATAGAATGGACTCTGAAATTATTCCTTTTGTTCCTATGTTATATGAGGAGAGCCTAGCATGTTACTCCAGTGTGCGCAAAGCAAAAATGCTGTGGTGAGACATTTTCAAGGCACATACTCTACCTTCTTACTAGACCATAAAAAAGGCGCAGCAATCTTAAGAAAATATATCTCAAAAAAATCCGAAAGAATGATAGAAATGTTCTGGAAAATCTTGATTTTTTTACTATTTTGAAACATCACAAATTGAGTTATAGCTCCGGCCAGGATATTGATATCTTCCAAATACCAGAGATAGAGTGCCGGTCCGTCAATAGTTAAACTGCCATGCCACACAACTGAGTTGATTACACGTGCAAAAGCTGGACAAAATGAACCGATACAACAGTACTTGTCTAATTAAGCCCACAAATGATCTTAATTAACCAACGAATTATTTAATTGTCCATAAGCATGCAGGTATGGTTAACTGGCATTTTCTGCCTATTGATGCAAGCTGCTGTATCAGTAGGAATAGTACATCACACATACTCGCTCTGCATCAAAAATATAAGACGCTTTTTGACACTATGATTCGGACTAGCTAGCTCGGCAAGGTTGGGGTCAGGGATTTGCAAATGTTTAACTTAGCCATGCTTGCTCGGTAAGGTTGGCGCCTCCTGCAGAACCCGGACTCCCTTTGTGCAGCAGTCCTGAAGGCCATGTAAGCAGAACTGGTACCGAACATGTCATATGCATGGAGGAGCGTCCTGAGAGGTGTCGAGCTCTTAAAAGAGGGAGTAGTGTGGCGCGTGGGCGACGGTACTCAGATTGACATTTGGCAAGACCCCTGGTTGCCAAGGAGAAAGACACGGTCGCTCAGGGGGCAGGCCTTGCTCAACAAGGTTGCAGAGCTGATCGACCCGGTTTCGGAACAATGGGATGTTGAGCTGGTTCGTGATTTATTTGACCATGAGAGCCTCCGGACCATGGTTTTCAAATCGAACGAAGTCGTAACTGCAAGGTCGCCTCGACTAATTGGCTGAGTCAAGTGACTCAATTGACTAGTCTCGACTAGTCCAGGTTTTCAGAGTCGAACGACTAAAACTTGGCCCTGCTTGTTATATTTTTTCTATTTGCTTGTTGAATCCCTCCGTGGAACCTAGATCGCCCCAGTTTCCCCCCATCCGAATCTGTCCTGGCTTACGCAACCTTATTCGTGCTATGTTTGATATTTGATCATTGGGCTGGACTATTGGAGTGTTGAACTTCAGTCTTAGGGCATCTCCAACAGTGTAACGCCCCGGACACACCCGTCGGTTACTGACCGTTACTTCTGAGGGGGTCTAGACTGGCCCCACATATCAACACTAGTTTTCCCTGCGCACTTTATACTCACTCATGTGCACCTGGACCAACTTTTTAGACGGTCACCCATCCTGAAATTGCTTCAAGCTTAACACACTTAACTTTGGAGTTCTTCCGAATGAGGTTCCGGAAAAGAAGGAATTCCATATTAATATGAGTAGTTTATCACCTCTATTAACCTAGGCTATCACATACACCCCCACTCAAAGAAACCGTCGTCCTTGTTGGCCCACAGGAACGTTTTCTCTTGGCACATACGTTTGTGTGTCCAGTCCGACACATGTGCCATGTTGTGTGCCATGACGGGTCACAAATGTCATGCACAACATGACCACGCACCTGGCCCGCAAACATCAGTGTAACCGCGAGGGCCAGTTCTGATACCAACTTGTAACGCCCCGGACACACCCATCAGTTACTGGCCGTTACCCCTGGCGGGATCTAGACTGGCCCCACAGATCAACACTAGTCTTTCCTACGCACTTTGTCCTCACTCGTGCATACCTGGGACCAACTTCCCAGTCGGTCACCCATCCTGAAATTGCTCAAAGCTGACCACACTTAACTTTGGAGTTCTTTCCGAATGACTCTCGAAAAAGAAGGAATTCCTTATGAATACGAGTAGTTGATGAGTGATATTTTTACACTCATTTCACCTTTGTTTAAATTGAGATATTTCAACTAAAAAGATATATTCGTTCCGATATTGGTACTAATGACTAATGAACGTAAAGGATTTCACAAATCCTATCTTTGATGTGTTTCCACAGGAAATGAGCTAAAAATGGAAGAAATCACGTGAGGAAATGGAATGGAAAGAGAATGGAGGAAGAACGAATCAATAGGAAGCGTTTGCGCGAAGACAACACAAAAGACGGTGTTCCGCGCCCATATCCGTATGAGCGCCCGTTTGGCATGAATTTTGAGGTAAATCGTCCACCTGAACAACTTCCGTTAAAGAGACCCCGTCGAAATGTTAACAGAAGGACGAGCACAGAAGGCAGAACCTCTTCATCATCACCCTCTTCCATAAACCCTAGTAGCCGCCATCGTCATAGTCATCTCCACCACCATCATAGTGCTCATCCATCTCATTCATACGTGTAATCATGCATTGCACAAGGCATCCAATGTAAGACATATTGCAATCAATCAATCTCAAGATGTCTTCTTCAATGTTTTCTTCCTGCGATCTGATCTTCATATGTGAGTAGTTCGGTAAGGTATGGGTTGAGGCATGAGCCTTGCAACCCAAGGTATTTGTTGAGGGGATCAATGGAAGACTTTGACATACCATCTTCACTGTGCCACCGCCGCCATCATCATCACCACCATGCCTTCTCCCTTCACCGGCATGATGCCGGCTTGTAACTTGACCCCTCTATGTGTACCATTAACTTGTTTGAGTAATTACATTAGTTCTTGAGGATATGATTGAACCCTTTATGATTCTTGATGTGATCCAATATCTTCTGTTCATGATTCGAGTTAGTGTTCTCACGAGTGTTGAGAGGAGACCTCGATCGCACTATTGCCATATAGGTCGTAGAGGAACTACTGTCGGTGAATGGTTGGGGCATTGGGGTAATTCGATGTGACAGTAAAAGCCTTTGATTCCTCGCCGTTACAACTGATAGGGAAATACCGGAGAACCCTTAGAGAGGCCGTGTCCACGGAGTAACCCTTAATTATCATTAATTGTAACCCTATGGGGGGGACTATGATGGCGGCGCGCATGGCATGAAGTCTACTTCGACTAGAACGTGTTCTGTATCCGGCTCCGCCCACTTATGCATTTGTGTCACAGCCCTAGAATAATGCTTGTAATTAGTGGCATTGCATCTATGCATCATGTCTAAATTCTGAAAGTTGAACTAAGGAAATTTGAAAGCCTCAATAATTTAATTAAAAGAAGGGCAAATAACCCTGGAAAATGCATCCAATGTTTCCAAAATGCTCTTCAATGATGTTTGATATTTTTGGCAACGGTTTTGGTCCAAACCAAAAATATGGAACATTTTTTGTGGAATTATTTTGGCCATTTGGATTTAAATCAATAAGTATTTGAGTTGGATTTAATTCTTCTATAAAAGAATTGCAAGTCCAACAATTCTGAAAATTTGTGAGTGGCTCTTAATATATTATATCTAGCCACATAATAATTTCCAGAAGCTAAAAAAATATAGTTTGGTTTGAAAACCAAATTAAAAGAAACTGCAGAAAAAGGAAAACAGACAAAAAAACTAATAAGAAGCAGAAACCCTTACCTGGCGGCCCATCTGCAACGGCCCAGCTGACTGGCGCTGCCAGTCATCGTCTCCATCGTGCCAGGAGGATGCTGGGCGCGTGTCCGACGTGCGCGACCACGCGCCCCGGCCACCTCCTGCTTCCCGCCGCTGCCCCGACACGTCTGGACGACGCCACACACCCCCAGGCCCTCTCACTCCTCCCCCATGCTCATCTTCTCCCATGTCCCTCTCGCGCGCACCCACCCGAGCGCAGCCGCAGCCGCCGCTCGCCGTCCGCACGCTCACCGCTGTTGTCGTGCCCCCTCGACCCGTCCCCGAGGTCCGCGTCGACGTCTTCTTCCTCTTCACCGAGCTGCACGAGCCTGGATGCCCTGTGGAGCCGTCTTCGCCCTCGTCTTCCTCCTCGGGCACCCGAGATCGCCGTCGTGGTTTTGTCGCCTTTGAGCTGTCCCCAAGCACGCTGAGCTGCCCAACGACCTCCCAGTGAGCTCCGCTACATTTCCCCACTCTTTCCCGCATCTTTCCCGTCCTCTAGCCGTCTCATTCATCGAGACCGAGAACCACCGCCACCCGAGCTTGTCACCGGCGTAGCTCCGGCGACCATTTGGTCACGCTAGTGCGTCCAAACACTTCGCAGCAACACGTAGAGCCTCGCGGGAGCTTCAGTTCATCCTTTTGCACGCCGTAGCCCCGACCCCGAGCTCGCTCGAGTTTCGGCCGCTGCTGTGGTCGTCGCCGGCAACGCTACATGCCATTCTAGGCCCGGAGACCACCACCATCCGACGCGCCGTGCCACCAGCGTCCTAGAGCTGCCTCCAGCGCATCTAGTCGTGCTCTGTGGAGTTTTTCCAAAGCCCGCAGCCGCCGCTGACCTCGCCGGCGGCTTAATGCCGGTGGTTTTGACTTTATTTGACCAGGGGTTTGACTCCCCCTGGGTCATTGACATGTGGGCCCAGAGCCCTGCTAATTTTAGCTTAGAGCTAATTAACTCTTTGTTAACCCGCTAAGTCACTGACATGTGGGCCCCGGCCCCACTGACATTTTAGTTAGGTTTAACTTAAGGCCAATTAACTATATTAATTAGCTGATTCGATGACATATGGGTCCCACTGTCAGGTTTGACTCTGGTTAGGCGTTGTTGACCTGCTGACGTCACGGCGGCGTCATGCCGACGCAGTTAATCATTTTCTAGATTTAAAATAATTCAGAGAATTCCAGAAAATGCCCAGAACTTCTAAAAATCATAGAAATTTATCCATAACTCCAAATGAAACAAATTATATATGAAAAATGATCAGAAAAATCCAATCTATCCATCCACACCATTTTCATGCATGTTAGAACAACTTATAGCTACTGTTTAGGACAAATCATATAAATGGCATTTGAATATCCACATATGGAGTTTGAATTTGAATCCTGGATTCAAACCAACTCCACTTAACTTGCTGCTAGTTGCATTAGCTCAAACCACAGCATATTGCCATATCACATTCATGCATCATATTGTGCATTGCATTGATTGTGTTCTTCCCTGTTTGCCGGTATTTGTCCCCTCTCAGTAGACGATGTTCCGACGATGAGTTCGATGACACCGATGAAGAACTATATTATCTTCAGAAGTGCCAGGCAAGCAAAACCCCCTTGTTCATTCTGATACAATCCCACTCTCTCGCTCCCGCTCTCTTTTACTGCATTAGGACAACAACGATTTAACTGTTACATGTTGCGGTAGTTGAACCCCTTTCCTCTGCATGTCCTGTCATTGCCACAGTAAATAGATGAAACCCACTAGCATGAGTAGGAGTTGTTTCAGCCCTGATGTACCTACTCATTCATGCTTGTTTGTCATGCCTGCTACTGCTTAGAGCTGAGTCAGGTCTGATTCATCGGGGATGAATTGGAGGTGTGAACATGTCCTACTGTGTGTGGTCTAAGTGTGTGAACACGATTTGGTAAAGGTAGCAGTGAGAGGCCATGTAGGAGTACATGGTGGGTTGTCTCATTGAAGCCGTCCTCAGGAACCGAGTTCTGTGTTTGTGATCCATGAACAGTTACTACCACGCATTGGAATGCTTAAGTGCCCCTCTAGACTTATTAATCAACCCGATCTCTGTCCAGGAGTTGCAACTAGTTTATGGTGTTTGTAGGTAGTGCTAGTAGTCTACCAAGTGGCACCGATATAGGTGGGCTTGGGACAGACTACGCACAGTGGCCCGGTGTACCAAGTGGCACCTGGATAGTGGGCTTGGGAACCCTGCACACATCGTTTGGGGCCGTGAGCGACACCCCGGCCGGATCTCCTTGCGGATGGAACCCGAATAGGCGATAAACCTGGACGAGAGACTTGTGTGGTTAGTCAGGTCGTGTCCGACACCCTCGCTGGGCTTCCGCTTGAAGGTTGCCGAGTACATGTCGTGTAAACGGCGATAAGTGGTGAGAGCGTGTGTGAAGAAGTACACCCCTGCAGGGTTAACATTATCTATTCGAATAGCCGTGTCCGTGGTAAAGGACTTCTGGGTTGCCTATATAGTTCATAGACTAGTGAAGGTGGATACTCTAAAATACGCAAGGTAAGCGTGAGTGCTATGGATGGTGTTCTCGTAGGGAGACGGGAGCGGATCCATAGTGGTGTATTGATATGGTGAATATGTGGACTCGTGGGCGCCACCTCAAAAGAGTTACTTGCAGTCGTAGTTCAGGATAGCCACCGAGTCAAAGCTGGCTTGCTGCAGTCAAACTCCACCACCCCTTTATTGATACTGATGCATATGTAGTTAGTTTTGATGTAAGAATTGCTGGGTACATTTGTAGTCACATTGCTTAATTTATGTTTTTGCAGAGAGACTTCAGTCTCGCTAGTAGTTTCACGTGGACTTCGACATTTAGCTTGTTACCTCAGCTACGATCTTGTGCCGTCGGCGGGATCTGGTAGATAGCCAGGCTTCTCAGCCTTTTTCATTTCTAGATGTCTGTACTCAGACATGTTAAGCTTCTGCTTGTGCTTTGACTTGTGTGCTCTGAATGTTGGGTCATGAGACCCATGTTTGTAATATCTCGCTCCTCAGAGCCTAATGAATAAATATCTTGAGTTGTAGAGTCATGTTGTGATGCCATGTTGTATTTGCACATATCAAGCACATTGTGTGTATGTTATTGAAATGCTTGCTATGTGTGGGATCTGACTATCTAGTTGTTTATCCTTGGTAGCCTCTCTTACCGGGAAATGTCTCCTAGTGCTTCCACTGAGCCATGGTAGCTTGCTACTGCTCCGGAACACTTAGGCTGGCCGACATGTGTCCTTCTTTGATCCTGTATCTGTCCCTTCGGGGAAATGTCACGCGGTGTCTACCGGAGTCCTGTTAGCCTGCTACAGCCCAGATTCTCTAGAGTCCTGCTAGCCTAGTTGCTACAGCCCGGATTCACTCATTGTTGACCGACACGTTCGTTGCTGGGTCATGTACGCATGTCCCTGTAATTTAGTGCCACTTTGGGTTTACGACTAGTCATGTCAGCCTGGGTTCTTTGTCATATGGATGCTAGCGACACTATCATATACGTGAGCCAAAAGGCGCAAACAGTCCCTGGCCTGGTAAGGCAACACCCGTGGGAATACCGCAAAGTGATATGAGGTGTTACATGCTAGATCGGTGTAGCATAGGATCGGGGTCCTGATAGCTTTGGTATCAGAGCCTGACTGCTTGTAGGATTACCAAGCCAAACTGGTCGAAGTTGAGTCTAGAAATGCTTTAGTTATATGTAGGGAAATTGATTGTGGGATGGAACGTAAGGCTCTTTTTACTCCTTATACCTCATGCCCCTCTGATCCAAGTCATCTTATATTCCTACGGGGTTAAGGAACTAGGCTATCTCTTCTTTCTATTAGGATCAATTGTGACTAATCCATAGACTTATAGGATTGATGGATTCAAGCCTCTGTTCAGTTCCTACTACTTCCGTGTGTTTACAGTTAGTCTCGGAACCTTGATTTTATGATGTTGAGTGGTTATGCCACCAATTTGCAGGATGTCTCAAATCTTTTTGAGCATTTACAGCCGTCATGCTGTCCGAGTCATCCCAGGTTTCTAAACAATCTGATGCATTCGCAAACTCCTTCTTACCGCTCCGAAGTTCCTTTGGGCCAGTTTAACCACACTAGCTAGTGTGTTGAGGTACTTCATTGCCTCGGTATATAGGTTGGAACTATTATTATGACCCTAGGTGTTTAGAGTATCACCTAGTAATCTAACCATGTTTTGTGTTCCTAGTGTGATGATTCTGGCCACCATTCTCGAAAGCAGCCCGTGATGCAATTTAGTTGGTAGGCATTCTACTTTTGGGTTCTTGAACCCGAGAATCACTGTACTTACTTCATGTTGATAGTGTTTGCTAGTGCCTTTAGGATATTAGTAACCTTTGCAATAGTCCTCGAGGTCCGTGGTATTTACTTCTTCCAAATACCATGAACTGCTTATGGCAGAAGTTCTTTTGAACCAAAAGATCACAACCAGAGTGCTCTTGATGAGTTCTCCATTCGTAGTTGTGACTCTGCCAGTTCTACCTTTCTACATGGGTTATCCGGAAGAAATATATTGAACTCGTTCGACATGCTAATCTATGCATCCACAACTCAAAAAAGCATATGTTCTTTCGAGTTGTCCTTCTTTAGTTGTCTTCTGACCTCGTCTATCAATTGATAGTCAAGAGTATGTGTGCATCTGTAATCGTTGCCTATTACTCTTGTGGTCCATCAAGCCATTCTATTCCAGAATGACTAGGAGAAACAAACTCCAGTACCTCATCCATATGCAGGATTGGGTCAAAGCAGTTGTGCTCCACAGATCAAATACTAACCCAGCTTTTGTTCTGCTCCACCTTGGAGTATTACCATCTTTATATCAAGAATATCATGGGAACTGCACACCATCCTATGAACTCTTGATACAGTGATACTCTCTCCATCATTATTCATTTCTCGGTTCCCGTGTTGTTGCAACCGGAATGTCGATAAGTGAACCATGATGCGTGAAATCAATACTCCTAGCAACCTTGTTGCTTGGTAGTTAAAGGACAATAATTTCATTCTTAGCGCGTTGGTTCTTGAATCATCATTCTAAGATAGATTGTGCTACCTAGTCCTTATTTTCGGTGCACCTTTCAATCAATGAGTTAGGACTGTGCCAATCCCTTGCTTGTTTGATCATATCGTCTTGCCCTGAAAAGCAAGATTGTTCTCGAGCTTAGAAACATACCGGTGGTTCGTAATTTTCCGAATATCTTTTCGGAGGTATCACCAGGTTTTCACCTGACCGCTATGTTGAGTTCGTGATCAAGTTGGTTTCCTTGTAAACCACCCTTTCTCCAAGAATCTGTGTTGGATACCTGTGAACTAATTGGTTAAGCTAAACAACAACTTGGGGAGTTGGAAGATAAAAGCTATATCTAACTTAGTTCATTCCAAAGGGATATCCTTGTGTTGTGTTTGTTGTAGAAAGATGATTTCTTGATCGTTTGGTCCTCGTGATCAGTTGTTGAACCTATTGTCTTATCAAAACTTTGGTTTGAGTGTGGGCTATCCTTAAATCAAGTCAGAACCAGCGATGTTTGTAATGTTGTCTTACTCGTGGTTGATCCCTCGAGCATACACCATTACATCTTTTGGTCTGACCAATACTATCACATTGTTCACATAATGGTGGAAATCCAGTGATATGGAAATTCCGATGAGTTGCTGTTGAGCCCATCTGCAACAGTTTGTCCCCTCCATGATTCATGTTGAACATTAAGCTAGTGTTGGAAACTTTGAAAGCATTTCTTCATGCTAGCTCATGAAGCATATGTTTGGATGAAAGAAGTGACTTCCTCTGGTTCACGTGCACTTGGTGCAAGTTGCCGCCGTGAGTTCGAGAAAGATTGTTTTTATTTCCTTTGGAATCATCCCAAGTCATTTATGCACGTGCAAAGTATTCTATGGTCTGGTAGACTGATCATCTTCATTCCATACGTATCCCTAGCACACCAAGCTATTGATTGATTTGTTCAAGGAGAAGAAGTCTCTTCTTAAGAGCAAGACTTATCCAAGTATTTCGATACCCTTGTTGATGGTTCCCCACCTGAACTCGGTAGTGTTTTATCATAAGACTACTACGTGGTCATGCTTGTCTGCGACAGCGTGTTCACATGTATGTAGCAGCAACGACTCATGTTTTGGAGCTTGCTATCGTAGTTCATTTCCCGAGAATTCCGCAACATCATCTCGTCGGTTTGTGTTGCCAACTTTCTTTTTCAGACATGCAGTCTGTGGTATCCTGTTACCAACTAGACCTGAATCTCAGGCAGGTGTGATGGTTGGAACTTCTTACAAGAACTATGATGTAGGTTCCAGTGAAGTGGACGCACCTAGCTGGAAGCACTATTATTGTAGTATGTTGATTAAGCCATTTGGTCACTCCCCATGAGGATCTCGCATGACTTATTCTAGAAGTTGTTCCTTACGGATTCTGTGCTCCCGAAGTCCGCTCTTTTACTTGAAGTTCTAGATACCAACCCATATAAATGGGTTACGCTAGCACATCAAGGGGAACATTAGAAGCGGAGTGCTAAATGTCTCTCGGTCGATCATCCAGATTTTGACTCCTTGGCCTCGCTAAGGTGAAATCTGAGAAGGTGTTATCTCCCTTTGCATCTGCATCCTCCACCAATCTCCATCATGGTGGTATGTTGTGTTGTCAAGATCCTCGTCACGGATATTGGTAAAACCTTGACGAATATGGAAATACTCAAGTTCTTGAGAGCACGCACAAGCACTAGGTATTATCACTGGCGCTAACTGGGATTGTTTCCAGTTTTCTTTGGTTATGTTATAACCACTCCAACAGTGGAATTATTCCCTACTGTTGAGTTCCTCCCCAGTTACTAGAATCATTTCCGGCATTTGCATTTTGTTCCCAGCTTGCACCACCATTGTGCCATTCCACCATGGGTTCCATCCATTCCTGATGATAATCAAAAATCAGCTGCTGCGTTGTCTTCAACAAGGTAATCCACATCACCCATTCTAGTCTGGGTATGCCACTCCTTTGCACTCCGCCAAACGACCGTTTGAGCATTGCCTTAGCATGGTATGGAGAGTTTCAATGATCCTTTCCGATAGAGTTTCCTTCTGACTTCATCAAGTTGGATGAAGATCTCGAAAGCAAAGACATCAAGATCAATATGAAGCAATGAATCAACATCTTTGAGAAGGACAGTTGGATCGTGAAGATCGTGTTAGCTTTGTGTCCCCTCTGTCTTCTTACCTCACGACTTGAATCTTGGGACGAGATTCTTGTTTAGTGGGGGTGAGTTGTCACAGGCCTAGAATAATGATTGTAATTAGTGGCATTGCATCCATGCATCATGTCTAAATTCTGAAAGTTGAACTGAGGAAATTTGAAAGCCTCAATATTTTAATTAAAAGAAGGGCAAATAACCCTCGAAAATGCATCCAATGTTTCCAAAATGCTCTTCAATGATGTTTAATATTTTTGGCAAGGGTTTTGGTCCAAACCAAAAATATGGAACATTTTTGAGGAATTATTTTGGCCATTTGGATTTAAATCAATAAGTATTTGAGTTGGATTTAATTCTTCTATAAAAGAATTGCAAGTCCAACAATTCTGAAAATTTGTGAGTGGCTCTTAATATATTATATCTAGCCACATAATAATTTCCAGAAGCTAAAAAAATATAGTTTGGTTTGAAAACCAAATTAAAAGAAACTGCAGAAAAAAGAAAACAGACAAAAAAACTAATAAAAAGCAGAAACCCTTACCTGGGCCACTTACCTGGCGGCCCATCTGCACCGGCCCAGCTGACTGGCGCTGCCAGTCGTCATCTCCATCGCGCCAGGAGGACGCTGGGCGCGTGTCCGATGTGCGCGACCACGCGCCCCGGCCACCTCCTGCTTCCCGCCGCTGCCCCGACGCGTCTGGACGACGCCACGCACCCCCCGGGCCCTCTCACTCCTCCCCCCATGTTCATCCTCTCCCCTGTCCCTCTCATGCGCACCCACCCGAGCACAGCCGCAGCCGCCGCTCGCCATCCGCGCGCTCACCGCTGTTGCCGTGCCCCCTCGATTCGTTCCCGAGGTCCGCGTTGATGTATTCTTCCTCTTCACCGAGCTACACGAGCCCGGACGCCCTGTGGATCCGTATTCGCCCTCGTCTTCCTCCTCGGGCACCCGAGATCGCCGTCATGGTTTTGTCGCCTCCGAGCTGTCCCCAAGCACGCTGAGCTGCTCAACGACCTCCCAGTGAGCTCCGCTACATTTCCCCTCTCTTTCCCGCATATTTCCCGTCCTCTAGCCGTCGCGTTCATCGAGATCGAGAACCACCGCCGCCCGTGCTTGTCGTCGGCGTAGCTCCGGCGACCATTTGGTCATGCCAGTACGTCCAAATGCTTCGCAGCAACACGTAGAGCCTCGCGGGAGCTTCAGTTCGTCCTTTTGCACGCCGTAGCCCCAACCCCGAGCTCGCTCGAGTTCCGGCTGCTGATGTGGTTGTCACCGGCAATGCTACATGCCATTCTAGGCCCCGAGACCACCACCATCCGACGTGGCATGCCGCCAGCGTCCTAGAGCTGCCTCCAGTGCATCCAGCTGTGCTCTATGGAGTTTTTCCGAAGCCCGCGGCCGCCGCTGACCTCGCCGGCGGCTTAACGCCGACGGGTTTGACTTTTTTTGACCAGGGGTTTGACTCCCCCTAGGTCATTGACAGGTGGGCCCAGAGCCCTGCTAATTTTATCTTAGAGCTAATTAACTCTTTGTTAACCCGCTAAGTCACTGACATGTGGGCCCCGGCCCCATTGACATTTTAGTTAGGTTTAACTTAAGGCTAATTAACTATATTAATTAGCTGATTCAATGACATATGGGTCCCACTGTTAGGTTTGACTCTGGTTATTGACCTGCTGACGTCACGGCGACGTCATGCCGACGCAGTTAATCATTTTCTAGATTTAAAATAATTCAGAGAATTCCAGAAAATGCCCAGAACTTCTAAAAATCATAGAAATTCATCCATAACTCCAAATGAAACAAATTATATATGAAAAATGATCAGAAAAATCCAATCTATCCATCCACACCATTTTCATGCATGTTAGAACAACTTATAGCTACTGTTTAGGACAATCATATAAATGGCATTTGAATATCCACATATGGAGTTTGAATTTGAATCCTGGATTCAAACCAACTCCATTTAACTTGCTGCTAGTTGCATTAGCTCAAACCACAGCATATTGCCATGTCACATTCATGCATCATATTGTGCATTACATTGATTGTGTTCTTCCTTGTTAGCCGGTATTTGTCCCCTCTCAGTAGACGACGTTCCGATGATGAGTTCGATGACACCGATGAAGAACTATATTATCTTCAGAAGAGCCAGGCAAGCAAAAATCCCTTGTTCATTCCGATACAATCCCACTCTCTCGTTCCTGCTCTCTTTTACTGCATTAGGACAACAACGATTTAACTATTACATGCTGCGGTAGTTGAACCCCTTTCCTCTGCATGACCTGTCATTACCACAGTAAATAGATGAAACCCACTAGCATGAGTAGGAGTTGTTTGAGCCCTGATGTGCCTACTCATTCATGCTTGTTTGTCATGCCTGCTACTGCTTAGAGTTGAGTCAGGTCTAATTCACCGGGGATGAATTGGAGGTGTGTGAACATGTCCTACTGTGTGTGGTCTAAGTGTGTGAACACGATTTGGTAAAGGTAGCGGTGAGAGGACAAGTAGGAGTACATGGTGGGTTGTCTCATTGAAGCCGTCCTCAGGAACTGAGTTCTGTGTTTGTGATCCATGAACAGTTACTACCACGCATTGGAATGCTTAAGTGCCCCTCTCGACTTATTAATCAACCCGATCTCTGTCTAGGAGTTGCACCTAGTTTCTGGTGTTTGTAGGTAGTGCTAGTAGTCTACCAAGTGGCACCCGGTACAGGTGGGCTTGGGACAGACTAGGCACAGTGGCCCGGTGTACCAAGTGGCACCCGGATGGTGGGCTTGGGAACCCTACACACATCGTTTGGGACCGTGAGCGACACCCCGGCCGGATCTCCTTGCGGATGGAACCCGAATAGGCGATAAACCTGGACGAGAGACTTGTGTGGCTAGTCAGGTCGTGGCCGACACCCTCGCTGGGCTTCCACTTGAAGGTTGACGAGTACATGTCGTGTAAACAGCGATAATTGGTGAGAGCGTGTCTGAAGAAGTACACCCCTGCAGGGTTAACATTATCTATTCGAATAGCCGTGTCTGCGGTAAAGGACTTCTGGGTTGCCTATACAGTTCATAGACAAGTGAAGGTGGATACTCTAAAATACGCAAGATAAGCGTGAGTACTATGGATGGCGTTCTCGTAGGGAGACGGGAGCGGATCCATAGTGGTGTATTGATATGGTGAATATGTGGACTCATGTGCGCCACCTCAAAAGAGTTACTTGTAGTCGTAGTTCAGGATAGCCACCGAGTCAAAGCTGGCTTGCTGCAGTCAAATTCCACCACCCCTTTATTGATACTGATGCATATGTAGTTAGTTCTGATGTAAGTCTTGCTGGGTAGATTTGTACTCATGTTGCTTAATTTATGTTTTTGTAGAGAGACTTCGGTCTCGCTAGTAGTTCCACGTGGACTTTGATGTTTAGCTTGTTACCTTGGCTACGATCTTGTGCCCTCGGCAGGATCTGGTAGATAGTCAGGCTTCTCAGCCTTTTTCATTTCTATATGTCTGTACTCAGACATGTTAACCTTCCGTTTGTGCTTTGACTTGTGTGCTCTGAATGTTGGGTCATGAGACCCATGTTTGTAATATCTCGCTCCTTGGAGCCTAATGAATAAATATCTTGAGTTATAGAGTCATGTTGTGATGCCATGTTGTATTTGCACATATCAAGCACATTGTGTGTATGTTATTGAAATGCTTGCTATGTGTGGGATCTAACTATCTAGTTGTTTATCCTTGGTAGCCTCTCTTACCGGGAAATGTCTCCTAGTGCTTCCACTGAGCCATGGTAGCTTCCTACTGCTCCGAAACACTTAGGCTGGCCGGCATGTGTCCTTCTTCGATCATGTGTCTGTCCCTTCGGGGAAATGTCACGCGGTGTCTACCAGAGTCCCGTTAGCCTGCTACAGCCCAGATTCTCCAGAGTCCTGCTAGCCCAGTTGCTACAGCCCGGATTCACTCGCTGTTGACCGACACGTTCGTTGCTGGGTCATGTATGCCTGTCCTTGTAAGTTAGTGCCACTTTGGGTTTACGACTAGTCATGTCAGCCCAGGTTCTTTGTCATATGGATGTTAGCGACACTAGCATATACGTGAGCCAAAAGGCGCAAACGGTCCCGGGCCTGGTAAGGCGACACTCGTGGGAATACCGTGTGTGAGGCCGCAAAGTGATATGAGGTGTTACATGCTAGATCGGTGTGGCATAGGATCGGGGTCCTGACAATTTGACCAGTGAATAGAGGATTCGATAGTTCATGTTAGTGGTAGTGATTCTAGAACCCTTGAGAACGCTTTATTACTCAAGCACCATCCTTACTAGCTTAGCATCTTTTATTCACTGTTTTTTACTCTTTTGTTAGTAGTTTAGTTAAATCCCTTTTTATCTACTACCTCCGTCCGGGTATATAAGTCCGGTGAGCCAAGAAGTTGCATACGTTTTTCCAAGGCCGCTGGCTATAGGCAGTTGCTTTTCCTTGATCCGACCGCTGGATTTGCGCTTGATTGGCTGGTGACGCGCGTGGGTAGGGGCATGCAGAAACCGAAGAGGCAAGTGGGTTGCCTACTGTAAATGTTGGCCGCTGTTGGATTGGATGCATGCAAAGTGAACGAGGCAGCTAGCTGCATGCAAAGCTGCTCGTGATTTGATTGGCTGTTGCGGTTAAGTGTTGCTGGTTATTAATGCTTTGCCTTGGTCTTTGTGTTTTGGATAATGGGACTAATAATCCCAGACGGAGTTAGTAGTTTTCCTAGCAACTTATAGAGTAGACTATTTCCAAACTCCGGTTCTGGTGCATACGTAACTGTGTTAAGTGACATCGTGGTTGCAGAGTTTGTGGTAGCTTCCTATCAGCTCCCTGTAAGTTCGACACTTTACTTACCATGAAAGTGCTACAACAGTTATGTGCGCTTGCAGGTCACCATGACCTAACCTAGTAAAAAATCATGCAAATACGAAGGACAAATCTTAGTTTTTTAGCGCTAGGACCGTCAGTCCGTTAGTGTCAAGAAGTGAAGGCCACATCTACACGTAAGCAAGTTGGGCCGACCCAGTTTACGCTTCGTCGCGTGTGCCACTCTAGTTTTTCTGTTCCATTATGCGTTTTTCTTTTCTTTTTGAATTTTATTTCTTTATTTCGCTCTCTTTCTTTTTTCTTCTGGTTTGGTTTTTCTCCTGCTTCTTGTTATTCTTTTTCTTTGCGCACCTCCATTTTTAGCTATATTATAAAAAAAATCAATATTTGATGTTTTTTTCCCCAAGTACTCACAGAACATTTTTATAATTTTATATATGAGGAACTTTTATAATATTAACATACAATGAATATTTTTTAAATACAAAGTGAAATCATTTTAAATGTATGGTGAGCTATACACTGAACATTTTCTTAGCACACACTATTTTTTCTTCTTAAAAACACATCGAACATATTTTCGGAAAATTTGATGAGGAAAAAACAAAAGAGAAAAACACCCAACAAATAGTTTTTCAAAGAAAAAACATATGAAAGAAACCACACAAGTGGGGTTCCTAGAGTGGGCCGTAGCCCCGACCCCGAGCTCGCTCGAGTTACGGCCGATGCTGTGGTTGTCGCCAGCAACGCTACATGCCATTCTAGGCCCGGAGACCACCACCAGCCGACGCGCCGCGCCGCCAGCGTCCTAGAGCTGCCTCCAGTGCATCCAGCCGTGCTCTGTGGAGTTTTTCCGAAGCCGGCGGCCGCCACTGACCTCGCCGGCGGCTTAACGCCGGCGGGTTTGACTTTATTTGACCAGGGGTTTGACTCCCCCTGGGTCATTGACAGGTGGGCCCAGAGCCCTGCTAATTTTAGCTTAGAGCTAATTAACTCTTAGTTAACCCGCTAAGTCACTGACATGTGGGCCCCGACACCACTAACATTTTAGTTAGGTTTAACTTAAGGCTAATTAACTATATTAATTAGCTGAGTCGATGACATATGGGTCCCACTGTCAGGTTTGACTTTGGTTAGGCGCAGTTGACCTGCTGACGTCACGGCGGCATCATGCTGACGCAGTTAATCATTTTCTGGATTTAAAATAATTCAGAGAATTCCAGAAAATGCCCAAAACTTCTAAAAATCATAGAAATTCATCCATAACTCCAAATGAAACAAATTATATATGAAAAATGATCAGAAAAATCTAATCTATCCATCTGCATCATTTTCATGCATGTTAGAACAACTTATAGCTATTTTTTAGGACAAATCATATAAATGGCATTTGAATATCCACATATGGAGTTTGAATTTGAATCCTGGATTCAAACCAACTCCATTTAACTTGCTGCTAGTTGTATTAGCTCAAACCACAGCATATTGCCATGTCACATTCATGCATCATATTGTGCATTGCATTGATTGTGTTCTTCCTTGTTAGCCGGTATTTGTCCCCTCTCAGTAGACGACGTTCCGATGATGAGTTCGATGACACCGATGAAGAACTATATTATCTTTAGAAGTGCCAGGCAAGCAAAAACCCCTTTGTCATTCCGATACAATCCCACCCTCTCGTTCCTGCTCTCTTTTACTGCATTAGGACAACAACAATTTAACTGTTACATGCTGCGGTAGTTGAACCCCTTTCCTCTGCATGACCTGTCATTGCCACAGTAAATAGATGAAATCCACTAGCATGAGTAGGAGTTGTTTGAGCCCTGATGTGCCTACTCATTCATGCTTGTTTGTCATGCCTGCTACTGCTTAGAGTTGAGTCAGGTCTGATTCATCGGAGATGAATTAGAGGTGTGTGAACATGTCCTACTGTGTGTGGTCTAAGTGTGTGAACACGATTTGGTAAAGGTAGCGGTGAGAGGCCATGTAGGAGTACATGGTGGGTTGTCTCATTGAAGCCGTCCTCAGGAACTGAGTTCTGTGTTTGTGATCCATGAACAGTTACTACCGCGCATTGGAATGCTTAAGTGCCCCTCTCGACTTATTAATCAACCCGATCTCTGTCCAGGAGTTGCAACTAGTTTCTGGTGTTTGTAGGTAGTGCTAGTAGTCTACCAAGTGGCACCCGGTACAGGTGGGCTTGGGACAGACTAGGCACAGTGGCCCGGTGTACCAAGTGGCACCCGAATGGTGGGCTTGGGAACCCTGCACACGTCGTTTGGGGCCGTGAGCGACGCCCCGGCCGGATCTCCTTGCGGATGGAAGCCGAATAGGCGATAAACCCGGACGAGAGACTTGTGTGGCTAGTCAGGTCGTGGCCGACACTCTCGCCGGGCTTCCGCTTGAAGGTTGACGAGTACATGTCGTGTAAACGGCGATAAGTGGTGAGAGCGTGTGTGAAGAAGTACACCCCTGCAGGGTTAACATTATCTATTCGAATAGCCGTCTCCGCGGTAAAGGACTTCTGGGTTGCCTATACAGTTCATAGACAAGTGAAGGTGGATACTCTAAAATACGCAAGATAAGCATGAGTGCTATGGATGGTATTCTCGTAGGGAGACGGGAGCGGATCCATAATGGTGTATTGATATGGTGAATATGTGGAGTCATGTGCGCCACCTCAAAAGAGTTACTTGCAGTCGTAGTTCAGGATAGCCACCGAGTCAAAGCTGGCTTGCTGCATTCAAACTCCACCACCCCTTTTATTTATACTGATGCATTTGTAGTTAGTTCTGATGTAAGTCTTGCTGGGTAGATTTGTACTCACGTTGCTTAATTTATGTTTTTGTAGAGAGACTTCAGTCTCGCTAGTAGTTCCACGTGGACTTCGATGTTTAGCTTGTTACCTCAGCTACGATCTTGTGCCCTCGGCGGGATCTGGTAGATAGTCAGGCTTCTCAGCCTTTTTCATTTCTAGATGTCTGTACTCAGACATGTTAAGCTTCCGCTTGTGCTTTGACTTGTGTGCTCTGAATGTTGGGTCATGAGACCCATGCTTGTAATATCTCGCTCCTTGGAGCCTAATGAATAAATATCTTGAGTTGTAGAGTCATGTTGTGATGTCATGTTGTATTTGCACATATCAAGCACATTATGTGTATGTTATTAAAATGCTTGCTATGTGTGGGATCTGACTATCTAGTTGTTTATCCTTTGTAGCCTCTCTTACCGAGAAATGTCTCCTAGTGCTTCCACTGAGTCATGGTAGCTTCCTATTGCTCCGGAACACTTAGGCTGGTCGGCATGTGTCCTTCTTCGATCATGTGTCTGTCCCTTCGGGGAAATATCACGCGGTGTCTACCGGAGTCCCGTTAGCCTGCTACAGCCCAGATTCTCTAGAGTCCTGCTAGCCCAGTTGCTATAGCCCGGATTCACTCGCTGTTGACCAACACGTTCGTTGCTGGGTCATGTATGCCTGTCCCTGTAAGTTAGTGCCACTTTGGGTTTACGACTAGTCATGTCAGCCCAGGTTCTTTGTCATATGGATGTTAGCGACACTATTATATACGTGAGCCAAAAGGCGCAAACGGTCCCGGGCCTGGTAAGGCGACACCCGTGGGAATACCGTGCGTGAGGCCGCAAAGTGATATGAGGTGTTACATGCTAGATCGGTGTGACATAGGATCGGGGTCCTGACAATTTGACTAGTGAATAGAGGATTCGATAGTTCATGTTAGTGGTAGTGATTCTGGAACCCTTGAGAACGCTTTATTACTCAAGCACCATCCTTACTAACTTAGCATCTTTTATTCACTGTTTTTTACTCTTTTGTTAGTAGTTTAGTTAAATCCCTTTTTATCTACTACCTCCGTCCGGGTATATAAGTCCAGTGAGCCAAGAAGCTGCATACGTTTTTCCAAGGCCGCTGGCGCAGTTGCTTTTCCTTGATCCGACCGCTGGATTTGCGCTTGATTGGCTGGTGACGCGCGTGGGTAGGGGCATGCAGAAACCGAAGAGGCAAGTGGGTTGCCTGCTGTAAATGTTGGCCGCTGCTGGATTGGATGCTTGCAAAGTGAACGAGGCAGCTAGCTGCATGCAAAGCTGCTCGTGATTTGATTGGCTGTTGTGATTAAGCGTTGCTGGTTACTAATGCTTTGCCTTGGCCTTTGTGTTTTGGCTAATGGGACTATTAATCCCAGACGGAGGTAGTAGTTTTCCTAGCAACTTATAGAGTAGACTATTTCCAAACTTCGGTTCGGATGCGTACGTAAGTGTGTTAAGTGACATCGTGGTTGCAGGGTTTGTGGTAGCTTCCTATCAGCTCCATGTAAGTTCAACACTTTATTTACCACGAAAGTGCTACAACAGTCATGTGCGCTTGCACGTCACCATGACCTAACCTAGTAAAAAATCATGCAAATACGAAGGACAAATCTTAGTTTTTTAGCGCTAGGACCGTTAGTCAAGAAGTGAAGGCCACATCTACACGTAAGCAAGTTGGGCCGGCCCAGTTTACGCTTCGTCGCCTGTGCCACTCTAGTTTTTCTGTTCCATTGTGCGTTTTTCTTTTCTTTTTGAATTTTATTTATTTATTTCGTTCTCTTTCTTTTTTCTTCTGGTTTGGTTTTTCTCCTGCTTCTTGTTTTTCTTTTTCTTTGCACATCTCCATTTTTAGCTATATTATAAAAAAACAATATTTGATGATTTTTTCCCCAAGTACTCACAAAACATTTTTTATAATTTTATATATGAGGAACTTTTATAATATTAACATACAATGCATATTTTTAAATACAAAGTGAAATCATTTTATATATATATAGCTTGCCAAACTGTGTATCACCTTTTTTTTCCTTCCGTAGCGTGGCATGGGCGTCTAACCAGACTGAAGAGTAAAACGAGTAACTTCAGAAGAAGAGACAATGAAGGGGAAATAAACCACCAGCAGCACGAGCTGGAATGCGCAACAGAGCCAGCAGGCAGGAACTGGTGGAAGCATCAACGTACGGGTTGTAAACATGAGTATAAGCCGTCAAATCGCTTTGTATTAGGTAAAAGTTCCTTCAATTTAGTGGCCGGGGATGCAAAAGGTCCCCTTGACAGGCAAGTGAGCCGCAGCTTTCTGGCTAAATGATCGGGTAACTCATTATGCTAGGCCGCAAGTAGCATTAGTCCTGCGTCACTGCTTACCAACGATTATCAACGATGACCACCGCAGTCTTTCCTTCTTCCTTGAACTTGGATTGCTTCAGGTTGTAGAAACAGGATCGAGTGTGGTCATCATCGCAATAAATTAGGAATTCTTGAAGAGACCAACAAGCAACAGCGGCTCCCCAGACGACAGAAACTTGCATCGGGTAAGAACTTTGCAAGCAGAGACAAAATTGCAAACCATTATGTTTGAAGAGATCCTATGAGCAAATGAAAGAAACTCGATACTTTTGGTTATGAAATTTCGATGCACAGTCTATCGATCAAATGAAAGAGAGGGTCTCAGACCCTGTAATTACCAATAATGCTCAGTAAGATGAAAAAAAAACAGATATAGTTTGTACGATCATACAGTCATCGCATTAGCATCACACTCTAGAAGGGATCATGATGAAGATGCTAAGATTTCCTTTTTCATCAAAAGACAAGGGCAAATGCCAAAAAGCCACCCAAAGCTGCCAATTAGTTTACTGGCTCAAGATAAGATCCAGTACACTCAATAACATGTAGGGGGCGTCCTTTGAACCAATAAAAAAGATAGCAGTACAAAAAGGTACCAGGCTCACTAAATATGCAGGTGCACGCGTAACATGGTGGACCGAACAATATCATCAAATGCATCTTGCGCACAACGATCCACCGATTAAACAACGGCCCGCCATACTGCAACTTCTTCATTACGGGTAATTTCAGACCAAGGTGGATTCATTTCAAATAAGCTGAGAGAATATTGTTGTCGGCACATGGCCAGCTATGCGGCCATCTGTTTATCTTGGGGAAAGACGCAGGCAGTACAAAAAATCGTTTGTAACCTGGGGAGGCTCGATGCTAATGGCAGAACAAGAGAATGGTACTACCCCATGGAAATATTTCTCAGCGACATGTATCAAGCATCCTTTCCTGGTCCTAGTCTTGGCACAAACATAAAATGTAAGGCAATACAACAGGTGAACTCCAGTCGTTCACAGCAACTGTGAGCTTGTGCGATGCAAAAAGAGAACAGGTCCGAAAAGAGAAGAGGTAATAGCAACCGTATGGGAACACTTTGGTCCAACAAGTTGACAGTGGTTCAAACTCATCAATAAACTTGGCACACGAGCTAAATTCAAGCCATTTTCATCTTGTTGGACCAAAGTGATGCTACGCAAACAAGAACGCATTCGCAGAAGTAATTGTGTACACTGTTATCCACTAGTTCGATGATAAGTAGGGTAAAAAGGAACACATATGAAGAAGACATCAGCAAGCAGTAAAATAAGGCTTCACACATCAAACAAGATGAAAATGGTTCAAACTCATCAACACACTGACAATGGTTCAAACTCATTAACAAACTTAGCACACGAGCTAAATTCCAACCATTTTCATCTTGTTGGACCAAGTGATGCTAGCTACTCCTGACGAAACGCATTCACAGAAGTAATTATGTACACTGTTATCCTGTTAGCTCACAAGTTCGATGATAAGTAGGGTAAAAAGGATAACATATCAAGAAGACATCAGCAAGCAGTAAAATAAGGTATAGATTTTATCAGCTGAAGCATAGTGGCAGCAAGGCTGAAGCATACTGTCACCTAAGAGAAACTACATACTCCCTCTGTAAAGAAATATAAGAGCGTTTAGATTACTCCCTCCGTAAAGAAATATAAGAGCGTTTACGTTTAGTTACAGAGGGAGTACATATCAGCTGAATCATAGTGGCAGCAAGGTTTCACATAAGGAGGTATACATTTGATTCGGAAGAAATTATCAAGACAAATCAGTCTGAAATTACACTTCACTAGCTGTCGTCGTGAAGCAGCCAAAAACACAAGCAACCTCTCCTATACGGTTATACCAGTGGAGGATCCTAAATCTTAATGTACACTTGCAGCTCCAATTCTCTATCTCAACTCACCTATCATCTAATCACAATAAATAAATAACCCACCTCGCAGAGCACATTTTACACTGAGCAGACAAGCAGGTCCAAAAAGAAAAGAGAACCACGCGTAGCATAACGTCGAGCACGTTGCCCGCACCCTAGGAAGCTGGCGCCTAATGGTAGAACACGACCGGCGGGACGGCCAAGCCAGTGTCCTTGAGGAAGGGGACTACCTGCGGGCGCTCGGCGAGGTCGCGGTAGAAGGCGTACTCCGCCTCGTAGTCGTGGAGGTCGAGCTCGTTCTTCTGGTTGCTGTGGTAATGGTGCTTGGCGTCTGCCACCTTCCCGAAGCCGAACACGCTCACCCTGTCGCACACTCCCACCGCCACCATGATGGCCTGCATCCCGGACGAGTAGTGGAACAGCGCCGCGTCGTGCGCCCCGTTCCAGTCCTCGACCGCGCGGCCCGTCTCGGCGACGAAGCGGCGGAGCGAGTAGTACTTGACGATGCGCGCGCAGAGGACGTCGAGGCGAGGGTCGGTGACGGAGATGGGGGCGTCGTGGGTGGCGAGCGAGGAGGCGTTGCAGGCGGCGACGTCGAGGAAGTGGGCGGCCTGGCAGATGTAGAGGAGGACGGGGACGCCGCTGCCGTAGGGGTGGCAGAAGCAGCCCGGGCGGCGCGCGCAGAGGTGGAGTATGTTGCTGTTGATGAAGGAGAGGTTGGTCTTGGCGCCGACGTGCGCGGTGTAGCCGACGATGCGGGCGTTGTTGAGGCGGAAGACGGCGTGGTGGGAGTCGATGAGGGCGCCGTGGGCGTGGCGGAGGAGGATGCCGCTGTTGCCGACGACGGCGCAGGAGGGGATGCGGGCGGGGAGAGAGAGCACGGCGGGGAGGTCGCGGAGCACGGCGGGGTCGTAGCGGCGAAGGCGGTGCCAGGAGCGGAGCGCGCGGCGGAGGGCGGGGTCGAGGAGGAGCTCCTCGCGCGGGAGCGGGTGGAGGAGGGAGTCGGCGTGGTCGCGGTCTGCGTGGCCGCGGCGGTGGACGGGGAACTGGTGGTGGCGGAGGTGGAGCGGGTGGAGCCTGTCGCGGCGCCAGGCGCGGGCGCGGGCGCGCCCGGAAGCCGGGAGGCGGCCCTCGAGGAGGTCGTCGACGTCGCGGCGCAGGGACGGCTCGGAGCCGTCGAGGGCGGCGACGCGGAGGAGCGTGGCGTTGAGGCGCGCGGGATCGAGCGGCGGCGGCGGCGGGGCGAGCGCGGGGGCCGCCGGGGCCAGCGCCCGGCGGAGCGCGGAGGGGAAGGAGGCCGCGCCGCAGAGCACGACGAAGAGGAGCGCCGCGAAGGGCCCCCGCAGCGGCCGCTTCATGGCCGCCGCCGCAGCAGCCGGGGGCTAAGTGGGCCGGGGCCGCATCGGGGGATGCGCATCTGGGGGGTGCGAGCCCGAGCCGAGGAGGTCCGGGCGGCCGGGGAGTGGGGCGCGACGCGATGGGAGGGTTCGGGTACGGCGAGGTGGGCAGGAGCGAGGTTGATTTATTTGTAGTAGGTGGTTGGACTTTGGGTTCGGGGAACGGGGGATCCTATGTGTCGTTGTTCTTGTTGGGTTCGAGCAGCGTCGGGAGGAGCAATGATTCTGTGCTGTGTGTGTGAGGGACGCAACGTGACTGCACGAGGCCCCGGCACGCGAGAGATGATGGGCGGAATTGTTTGCGTGTTGGCCCTTTGTCCCGGTGAAATTGGCACTTTTGTCCCCCTTGGATCTCGCCCGGTGACCGATGAGCCACACATGTATTTCTCCTGGCCAGTAAGCGTACCAACGTCTCGCACCTCTAATGAGGTGGTCAAGTCCGGCAGCGAAAGGTGAGGTTTAGCTCCAAGGTAAAAAAAACGCTGTTAGAGCATTTCTAGTAGATCCCTGATAATCAAATTTGTAAACAAAAGTTAAGTTTAAGGAAAAAAAGGCCTATCTAGCAGGCAAATCTTCTAAAACCAATTTTTCGTAAATATGTGTTTTCTCCGAAAACTTTCCTAGACGCTCACTTTTAGTCCAGCCGTGATCGTCTGAGCAAAAATCCACGCTGCCTCCCGCTCGCACACAACCTTCCCGTCCGCCCCGTCGCCGCCACCCCTATCCTCACCGTCAACCATCCCCTTCCTCAATGACCGGCAGAATGAAAATGTCGTCCCCTGCCGCACCCTTGGCACCATCGTCGACGCTGGAGACACAACGGCGGCCATGAACTCGGTGGCGCCACCGCAGAAATGGTGACAGCAAGGGAAGAAATAACAAATGACAGTGCAACGTCGAAGTCGGTCACCAGCAGTCGCTCCACCGCGACGACAATACAACATTGCCCATGCTGAGGGACAGTCAGCCGTCAGCCAAGGCAGCGGACAACTCGGTGGGGTGGCAATAGAAAAGAAGACTCTAGCCACCGGTCGCTTCCACCTCGACTTGGCGCAGGGCCGACGAGTACTACTCTACCGGAAAATCCTATATGCCGCTCGTTGCGTCAAACTGCTGGCGCTTTGCACAGGCGAGCGACCGAGCAGCGACGCAACGGGCCGGCCCGTTGAACCGTTTCAGCGCTCCCGGTTTTGGGAACCTTCTAGAGGTTTCCAGCTGGTTTTTTCCGGTTTTGGGAACCTTCTAGAAGGTTCCTGAACTGGTTTTTTTCTTTCTTTTTCTATTTTTGTTTCGTTTTTTTTCAAGTTTATGTTTTATTTTTCAAAAAAATGTTCGCATTTTTTGGAAAATGTTCGCGCTTTTACAAAAATGTTCAGAATTTGAAAACAATTCGTGTTTTCAAATTTTGTTCACAAATTCAAAAACTGTATGCATTTTTCAAAAATTGTTCGGAATTTTAAAAAATTGTTCAAAAAATGTGCGCGCTTCCAAATTTGTTTGGTATTTTCAAATTTGTTCTCTGTTCGAAAATTTGTTCTAAATATTCAAAAAATGTCCGTGCTTCCAAATTTGTTCATGCTTCCAAATTTGTTCTCTGTTTCAAAAAAAATTCTCAAGATTCAAAAGATGTTCATGCTTTAAGAAATTGTTCAAATTTGTTCTTCATTTCAAAATTTGTTCTCAAGATTCAAAAAATGTTCGTACTTTTAGAAAATATTTATGTTCAAATTTTGTTCTCAATTTCAAAATTTTGTTCTCTAAATTCAAAAAATGTTCGGAATTTAGAAAATGTTCCTGCTTTTCAAGATTTGTTCACAAGTTCAAAAAATGTTTATGTGTTTAAAACAAATCACCATTCATAAAATTGTTCATATTTTCTAAGAACATTTTCTTTTTATAAAAAAATGATCGTAATTCTAATAATGTTCCTGTTTCAATATTTGTCAACAACTTCAAAGTTGTTCCTGTTTCTCAAATTTGATTAAAAATTCAAAAAATTGCTAAAACTTTTTCAAAACTCGTTTGTGTTCTGTAAAAAACTTTCGTACTTTTCAAATAATATATTCAGAATTTACAACAAATGATAGGAAAAAGGAAAAATAATCCGATTCTTTAGATATGGCAGGTCTAAAGGATCGCATTGCAATTGTTTCAGCGTACAAAGACTGGCGTAGTGGCTAGCTACGCATGTCTACAGGCTAGCGGTCGCGGTTCGAATCCTGGCTGAAGTGCTGCGTTTTTAATCATTTATTTTTTTACACTGATCGCTGCCTTCCTGGCCCAGCCCAGTCGAGGGATTGCCATATGCGAAGCCTGGACATTCTGCCGCATAATGCGGCAGATAGGAAGTCCCTACTCTACCTCCTATTGTCGCGCCGCCACCCGCCTCACGTCCGCCAGCCGAGGGCGAGGTGAATTCGTACGGTACAACCGGCGACGGTGACATTCTGGAGAAAATGCCCAGAAAGGTTCATTTTTAATCTTATAACTGGCAAGAATAAGGTGCAAGCAATTGTTTTGTTTGTTGTAGGTGCTGCTAAAATTGTTTGCGTGTTGCCTCCTACTGGTTCGATAAAGATTGGGTTTTAATTGAGGGAAATACTTTTTGTTGTTGTGCTACATCACCCTTCCTCTTCGAGGACTCCAATGGCTCTATCGTGAGTAGCAGTAACCAAATTGTATTCTCTCTCGGCCATGCTTCCTCACTCCTTCAACAATATCAATAGAGATGCTCTAAGGAGGCGCTTGGTAACGTGCACCGTTTGTGCCACTTTGCATACTTAACCCGTCTGGCCATGATTGAGCTAATGCAGGCAAAAAACCAACATATGCATGTTGATTGGTTGTCTGCATTGCATCAAGGTCCAGATGGTGAGTTGTTGTTTGGTTACTTGTGTTTGTGCTTTAAGGATGAGCAGATACAAAGCGCAACTATTTCGATGCGTGCAAGTAGTTGTTCTGCTCACACCTTTCAGATACGGTGGCCTTACCACCCCTTTTGCACCATACAACACACGATCAGATCACAACACACAACACAGGAACAACAAGAACATCACAACAAGAACAACACAACAAGAACATGCAGACCATAATTACTACTACGCTTACGTTTAAAATAACAGGGCATCCCATGCCCCTGCTGGACCCCGGGGTGCTGATCCTTGGGTAAAATAGACAGGTTTACCAACAGACTAGATGAACAAACTTTAGTTCAGACCTAACTTGGTTCATACTTCAGGCAATCTAGAGAAAGACAACCTAGAGGGCATTGCAGATGTCGCTGACGCACCTATGCTTGGAGCACCGGACCCTGCAGATGTTGGAGGTGTTGGCTTTGAAGATATGCACATTCAGGCCCAGCCCAGAGAGTCATAAGACGAGCAGGTCACCGGGGATGATCCAGTGTCGCCGGCAAAAGTACTCCCAGCCCCGCCCGAGCACCATGTGCCCCTTGAAAATCTGCACCTAGACCAAGAACTCGCACCACTTGTTGGTAGAGAGGTTGACGACGCGAGGAGTTTTGTTGACCAGCCATTGCTTCATCACCTCCTCCTAGCCCTTAATTTGCACTTAGAACCTAACAGGCTCCCGTGCACCCTCCTCATGGCCGATCCTTGGGCTCCTATCATCGTCGAGTGGCACACTCATGGCTGCCACCCTGCCCGGAACCTCCTCCCTCTTCAGCCAGTGGTTTTGTGGAGATTGTTGGGAAACGTGGTAGAAGACAAAACAGAATCGCCCTATGAACACCCAGGAACAATATGAAGATGCATAAAGGTTTGGATCAACGATCGTTACCGACTTCGTAGTGCAGCGAAAGTAGACGAGTCGGTGTATATCGTAATTGAAGTCCCTTGTACCATAGATAAAAGATCCCACGAACCGCCCATGAAGGATCCCTCGCACAAAAGACCGAAAGCGTGGCCTCTCTACTTGGTTGTAAGCATACAGTCTTCACAATCCAGCAGCGCTTCACCACCGAGAGCTAATCATCGTTGGAGAATTAGGGGGAGTAAATTAGAACCACACTTGGCTTCTAATTATGAGGATTAGAGGATCTAGGTCAAGCTCTAATTGATCAACTAGATCAAGAACTAAAGCAACTAGAGGAGGCTCCAAAACTCGTGTGTTGAAAAAGGGCCAATACCTCAAGCATATATAGATTAGAGGGGGGTAGAGGGGCTGCCACCAAGGAGGGAAAGCCCATCCTAGGGGCGTCGACAAAGGGGGGGGGGAGGATTCCTCCCCCCGCTCCAACTCGGCCTCCCCCTTGGGAAAGAGAGGCGCCACCACCACTTGGGCCATTGTGGCCCAAGTTCCCTTCCACCTCTTGGCCTTTTAAGGTCCGTTGATATTAAATTAAATATAAAATCATCCTAACAATTACTAGAGCCTGTTATTATTAATTTAAAATCACCGAAAAACATTTTCCACCTATATATTATTTATCAGGAATACCCGGTATTGCCTGATATACTCTGAAACACTTACGGTGACTCCGAAACGCTTTTTTGGTTCCTCTCGAAACTATTTCGAACATTAATGAAACAATTACACAAATAAATCCTTGATAATCTCGTCCTATTAACACTCAGCAGATCATGATTACCTTAAGTTGTGACCCCGTAGGCTTGGTAATACATAAACATGAATGAAACCCCTTCGTTCAATGATCGATGGCGGAACCGTGGAAGTCCATATCGATCCCTATGATTACAAGAATGACATTCGAGCGAACCTTGGTTATCAGGTGATGTTCTCTTTTCTTTGCGATACTTTACAAAACCCGGGATGCATCGGTATCCTCCTGGCTCATACACATGCGCACTATACCATTGCCCTCGTTGCCGATTTTGTTCTTCTTTCTTGTTGAAGTGTTTTGGCATACCCATGGCGTAGTCACCCGTGTCTGTCCAAATGATGATTGTTGTCATCACCCCAGGAGGGCCCTAAGAATATCTCTCTATCGTCGGAGGAGCAAATCCCACTCTCGAGCTATCTAGTCCCTTGTCAAACTTTCCTATGAGCATGTAAGTTGTATTTATGATCACTGTCGGTGTCAAAACCGGTGGATCTCGGGTAGGGGGTCCCAAACTATACATCTAAGGCTAATGGTAACAGGAGGCGGGGGACACGATGTTTACCCAGGTTCGAGCCCTCTCTATGGAGGTAATACCCTATTTCCCCGTTGATTGATCTTGATGAATATGAGTATTACAAGAGTTGATCTACCACGAGATCGTAATGGCTAAACCCTAGAGGTCTAGCCTATGAGGATATGATTGTTATGACTAAACCCTAGAAGTCTAAACCCTCCGGTTTATTGTAACGCCCCGAGACCGACGCTTCAGACGCCTTCCATGTTCTTCATTGTCGCCGTGTGTTTTATTTATTTGTTGCATTCATCATCACATCATTCACATTGCATCGGCACTCCGTTGTCGTCATGTTTTAAAACTTGCATTCGTTCGTCGTTGCCGTTTCTTCCCTTGCCTTCGTCACCCTCTCTCTGACCACTTTGTCTTCATTGGCCTTTCGTCAAAACTCCTTGCGCGCGTCCGAAACTTACCCGAACCCGAACCGGTCTGTCGTCACCATTGGATTCGGATCATCTCCAAACATCCCTCTAATATCTTCGGTTTATTATTTGATCTCTCTTAACCTTTTTATCTCGATCGCCCGATGTAAATCGGAGGGTCCGATTACCCCTAACCAAAACCCTCTTACTATTTAAACCGTCCAACCCTAGCCCTAGCCTGTCCAATCTCCACCAAATCCCCACGCCGCCGCCACTCTCTCCCTTGGTTTCAGCGCCGAGCCAACCACCATCCATCTCCGATCCTCCTCCCTTAAACCCGCGGCCTCCGACCACCTCCCGTGTTTTTCGGCCACGAGCAGGAGCCCCTGCCTCTGCTTCATCTCGACCGCAAGCCACCAGAGCACCAGGGTCCCCCATGCCCTTCCTCTCCAACCTCCCTTCATCCAGGAGCCGAGCTCCTCGATCCATCCCCGCGACCGTGCACCTCCGACCTCGAGCGCCTCCTCGCCGTCGCCTGCACCTCCATGGCCTCGCTACCGCGCCGCTCTAGCGACCCAGCCGCTTCGGCGACCTCGACAACCAGCATGACCAGCCCCGTCGCCCCTCTCCTTCCTTCCTCCATTTCTTCTCTCTCGCTCCCTCTGATGGTGTCGCGACACTGCCGTTTTGCAGGAATCCTGCCGCCCATGGAGCTCCTGGAGGTTCCCGTCGCCTCCGCCTTGTTCCAGGAAGGGAAGCCCTCGCGCCCGCTCCTCCCGTCTGCCCGAGCGCCGCCGCCTCGCGACCCCGCATCCCTCATTGTCGGTCTCTGCTTCCCCTGCATCCTCTACTTCGAGCAGGAGGCAAGCACCACGCCAAGGCCGCCAAAAGGATCTCAACGCCACTGGCTTGCCTCTGCTCCACCTCCCCCGCCTTCGGTCGCCATCTCCGGCGAGTGTAGACGCCGGTGAAGCCCGCAGGTCGCCATGCCCTGCCATATCCGTCTCTCTCTTCTTCCTTGCCCTGTTTTTCCCTCTGAAGGTTCTGTCCTTTTCTTCAGACAACAGCACCATAGCCACCCATCAAGTTCGTGTCCCGGCCCCGATCTAGACCGGATCTCCTCTGCTCCACATCCTGGCTGCCAAATCCGCCCCGTTCCGGCCGGTTCCCGCCGACCCCGGCGCCAGGACCTTCGGTGATGCCGCTTTCTGCGTCGCCTTGAACCTGCAGCTGCCTCTATTCTTCAGTAACGAGAAGGAGCAGCTCGCTCGCCTCGCGTTGACCAGTCGCCTAGGCCGCTAGCTCGCCCGCTTCGGCCTGCCTCCTCCATCGCCCTGGGCTAGGCCCAGCTGGGTGAGCCTCCAGCGCCCATGCTCCCATTGGGCCAGTCAGATTCGGCCCGTATATGTTTTTCTTGGTTCTACGAATTTCCTAATTATCCAGAGATTGCCAGTTTTTCAGAAAACCCCTTAATGTTCATGCATCAATAATTAATTAACCATGCATCGGATTAAAACATATTATATATGTAAAGTGCTTAGAATTTCATCTAGTTTCATAATATGCTATTTTTCATACCATGTTAAAATGCTTAAAATGCTGTTTGTTTAATTTTGTTTAGGTAATATGCTAAAAGGATTTATTTCATAACTAAATAACCGTACCTCCAAATTTAATAAACTTTATATGTAAATGGGGTGGAAAAATGCCTAGTTTAACATGGTGCACTTTCTTTTGCTGTTTAACAAATCTAAAATGTGGTTTAGGGCAGAACAGTACCAAATCTAAAATATGCACATGGGGAGTTTCCGGAATTGTTGTTTGTTGTTCCGGCCTCATTTAAACTTGCCTAGATAGGTAGTTTTCATATGCGTCACCTCTTGCCATGTTTAACAACATTTAATATTGTTTGATAGCTTATACGAGACTAAACTAAATATGTCAATGTGGTGTTTTGTCAATATGCAACTCGTTGCATATTGAGCTCCACTTAACTTATAGTATTGTTTGTTGCACTTTGCCATGCCATGCCTAATTAAACCGGACACGCATCATACTTGATTGTGCATCATGCGATGTTTATGCTTGTGCATTTACCATGTTGTTTCTTTCTTTCTGGTGTTGCTTCTTAGTTTCGGTAATGTTGCGATTGTGAGGACTCGTTCGACTACTCCTGTTCATCTTCTTCATGGACTCGTTCTTCTTCCTAGCGAGATTTCAGGCAAGATGACCATTTCCCTGGATCTCACTACTATCATTGCTTTGCTAGTTGCTTTGTTCTATCGCTATGCTGCGCTATCTATCACTTGCTCTTCAAGCCTCCCAAACTGCCATGTCAGCCTCTAACCTTTTCACCCTTCCTAGCTAACCATTGCTTGGCTATGTTACCGCTTTGCTCAGCCCCTCTTATAGCGTTGTTAGTTGCAGGTGAAGTTGAAGATTGCTACATGGCGGACAAGATTATGTTGGGATATCACAATATCTCTTATTTAATTAATGCATCTATATACTTGGTAAAGGATGGACGACTCGGCCTTATGCCTGGTGCTTTGTTCCACTCTTGCCACCCTAGTTTTCGTCATACCAGTGTTATGTTCCCAGATTTTGCGTTCCTTACGCGGTTGGGTGATTTATGGGACCCCCTTGACAGTTCGCTTTGAATAAAACTCCTCCAGCAAGGCCCAACATTGGTTTTACCATTTGCCTCACCACCACCTACTTTTCCCTTGGGAGTCGCTCTCTCGAGGGTCATCTTTATTTTAGCCCCCCCGGGCCAGTGCTTGTCTAAGTGTTGGTCCGAACTGAGCAGCCTGCGGGGCCATCTCGGGGCAACTCGAGGGCTGGTTTTACTCGTAGCTTGACTTATCCGGTGTTGCCCTGAGAACGAGATATGTGCAGCTCCTATCGGGATTGTCGGTGCATCGGGCGGCTTTGGTGGTCTTGTTTTACTATTGTCGAAATGTCTTGTAAACCGGGATTCCGAGTCTGATTGGGTCTTCCTGGGAGAAGGTATATCCTTCATTGATCGCGAGAGCTTATCATGGGCTAAGTTGGGACACCCCTGCAGGGTATAAACTTTTGAGAGCCGTGCCCGCGGTTATGTGGCAGATGGGAATTTGTTAATGTCCGGTTGTAGATAACTTGACACCAGATACGAATTAAAACGCATCAACCGTGTGCGTAGCCGTGATGGTCTCTTTTCGGCGGAGTCCGGGAAGTGAACACGGTTTTGGGTTATGCTTGACGTAAGTAGGAGTTCAGGATCACTTCTTGATCATTGCTAGCTTCACGACCGTTCCATTTGCTCTCTTCTCGCTCTTATTTGCGTATGTTAGCCACCATATATGCTTAGTCGCTGCTGCAACCTCACCACTTTACCCCTTCCTTACCCATTAAGCTTTGCTAGTCTTAATACCCATGGTAATGGGATTGCTGAGTCCTCGTGGCTCACAGATTACTACAACTAAAGTTGCAGGTACAGGTTATGCGATGATCATGACGCGAGAGCGATGTTTGCTTGTTTTGGGAGTTCTTCTTCTGCTTCTTCTTCGATCAGGAGATAGGTTCTACGTCGGCAGCCTGGGCTAGCAGGGTGGATGTCGTTTGAGCTTCTGTTTGTGTGTCATCCGTAGTCGGATGGTGCTCTTATGTAAGATGATGTTGTATTCGTGTGGCATTGCATGCCTTTTCTATGTATCCCCATCTATTATGTAATGTTGATGTAATGATATCCACCTTGCAAAAGCGTATCAATATGCGGTTCTATCCTTGGTGGGACCTTCGTGTCTCTTTAGGATAGTATCGCATATTGGGTGTGACAAGTTGGTATCAGAGCCTCGACCGACCATAGGAGCCCCCTTGATTGTTGGCCGTTGTTGAGTCTAGAAGAAAACCATTTTGAGTCTTAGGATTATATATATATACCGGAGAGTAGGATTCTTTTTACTCCCCAGCCCCTTCGTCGCTCTGGTGAGGTCTCCTGACGTGGATGTTTTGTCTTTCCTCTCCTCAAATTTCACTAAATTTTTTTTAGGATCACGCGAGTATCTTGGAATCGTTCCGATGGTTTTGTGACGAGAACATTGTTCTTGGTGCCTCTTGTCTTTTATGTGGCAGTGACCCGGGGAGTTGAGCTCCGAGGTGTTGTCGTCACAATTTTATCGTTGCAGTTCTGGAATACCTGAGTTTTGCCGACATCGAAAATCTCTTTTATGCAGTTGTTGGTGAGATAACCTCGACGCCACCCAGTACTGGGGCGGGAGTTCGGGAGTATTGCCATAGCTTGTATAACGGATGCTTTTCGAAGGTTGAGGTACACGATTTCTGAAGGTTTCTTGGTTATGTGTTGACGGATGGATACAACTGGATGTAGGGATTGTTAGTTTGGGTGAGATATATTGCTTCCCCTGTATCCCCAACACCAGATTGCATAACCAGAAAGTTTCGGGAGTTCTATAGGTGGGAATTCAAGTAGCTCCTAGAATATCTTTCCGACAGATGCATGATATGGGATTGGGTAAATCTCTATCATATGTATTTGTTCCGGCTTATTCTGCAAGCCAAATCCTTTGTTTTGTTTTATTTGTGGTATTTGAGTTGCTTCGAAGTCAAATGTTGAATCCATACCTTCCCTAAACGATGTTCTCATATTGCTATGTGAATACTAATCCCTCTTGATCATCGAGGTCGTCATGTTAATTCTTTTCCAAACCGGCGTGCTTCTCTTCAAGTGGATCCGATCATTTTCAACATTCGCAAGATCAACTCTAAGTTTTCTCACCGGTGTTTGTTTCATCCATCCCAAGTTGCCTTTGTTTTCCCGCCCTCCCACCCTTTTTCTTCAAGGACTCAGATTTCTTAATCATGTATCCTTTTATTTGTGGGAAGTCTCTTCATTCTTTTCTTACAATGTTCGTATCCGGTGATTTCCCATGAAGATGCTCAACAGTTTCAAGTTCATCATTCTTCATTCTCGTATTCTTTTCCAGTGGATCCAATTCAAGCTTTCGGTGTTGATCATATCCCTTTCCTCATTTCAAATGTCTTCTCTTGCCGATGCACCTCTTAATCATTCACTTCTTCCTATTCATTTGTTCTGGAGTGCTTAAGATATCTCACAAGACTTGTGTTTCCATTCTCAATCCGTTCAAGATATTTCGAGATTGTTATCTCATTTAAGACATTTAATTCAACTGGTGCAATCTCTCTTTAAAATCATTTCCAACGGTGTTTTCTTTTGAGTGGGCCCTAACCCACAGGTCTTTTCCCGGGATCTTACCTGACTCTTCTAATTTTCCCGGAGCTATACCACAAATTCTTTTCAAAGTGTGACGTAAGAATGGATTCCATCAGTCACATGCCTTCTCCAAGATCGCTTTCAAATTCTTTTCATTGTTGGCTCAACCTCTTCGCTTTTCATTCTCCCGGAGTATCTCAGTAATTTTGGTGGTGTTTCTCATCGTCAGTTGAAGATAGAAGAAGAGTTTTCCTCTAAATCTTGCCCTTCTCTCGAAGATTCGTGGTTCTAGCTTGATGTTATCCTCTCGAATTATTCCATTTGTCAGATATTCATTTTTCTTACCCATCCGGAGTATGTCAGGAGTTGTTTTTCCATTTCTTTTCACCGGAGGTCATCGTCCCAGAAGAATTCTTCGTCCTCACATTTCAGTTACCGTTATCCAATTATTCCGGTGCTTCGTTCAAGTGTTCCTTAATCAGCTCATGATCTCTTTGTCCTTTTTGCATATAATCCCCTCGAGCATATTGGTTCTTCTAATTCTTCCCGGTGATTCATTCTCTTTCGTCAGTCATTTCCGAATCCTTACGGTGGTTCGTTCAAGATTCTTTTTCCTTGATTATCATATTAATTCATTCGTTCTTTCCAATCCTACCGGTGGTTCATGAAGACTTTCTCAAGTTTTGTGATATACCCCCCCTTAATATTTTTTACGAGAATAAGTAGTATGCCAAATCCGTTGCTTGTCATCAATTTAAATCGGTGAAGGATACACATAACGTAATTCTTATCATTGTTTCATCCAAGTGATCTAGTTTCTTTTTTCCAGAGTTGTTCATCATGTCATTTTTCTCGGTTCGAGATGCTTCATCTTTTCTTTTACGGATTTCCAAGTTTTCTCTGGTATATCGTCGCGAAGCTCCATCTAAATCATTGCAAGGCTTCACCTTGTGTTGTCAACCTCTCTTTGTTTCTATCATCCTTTTATTACCGGAGTTCTCCATGGAGGCTGTACATGGTGGTTCATCAAGGAGCCCTTTCATTCTTCAATAGTTCGTCAAGATTTCTCACGGAGTTAAGATCCGCCAAGCTATACTCAAAAAAATAAACATGGTGCTCAACACATGTTTTGTTTTGAGGAGCTCAAGTATTCTTCATCTTGCATTCCAAAGTGCAATTCTTTCTACCTTATCTTTTGAGGTGGTGTTATGTCACTCTTGACAATTTCCTTCATGTTTCATGATTCACATGTTGTCAAGAATGAGATATTTTAAATCCACCAATCTCTTCGTTGGAGTCATCTTGTGTCATGTGTCACCTAAAGCCTTCCCTAAGGAATGTTGCTATTGTGGTGCTTATCAATGATCCAAGTTATCTATCTATCCTCTCCGCGGAAGAAGTTTTCATCTCTTCTTTGATCTCACACAAGCAATTGTTTTTCGTTAGTGGCAGAATTTCACCGCAAGTGTTGAGATGTTTCCATAAGCCCACTACAAGTTTATTCTTTTCGTTGTTGGTTTTTCCAACAACTCTGTTATAACCTTCTTGGAAGGGTGCTTTCCAAGCTCATTTGTGGCAGAAGTTGGCATTTTCTCCTACATTCTGTTATTCCAATGATCTATCTTCTATTCTTTATTCCGGAGGCATTGTGATGTTGCTCTCTTCGACCCATCATCTTGTTTTGTCAAGATCATGTTCTTTTATTGCTTACCCGTTTAACCGGAGTGTTGTGTCATCTCTTCAAGTTCTTTTCATCTTATCAAGTCTTGCATCTCTTTTCAACCGGAGTGTTTTCAACTTTGCTCATCTTCGTTGTTTTCTTTCTTTCATTTTGCTCAACATCTCAAGGTTCATGGTTTCACTCGTTTGTCAAAGAAGCAACTTAGTTTACCTCTTATCTTCCTCTTCCTTTTCCCTCCGGTGCCATCCTAGATCTCGGGACGAGATCCTCTTGTAGTGGTGGAGTGTTGTAACGCCCCGAGACCGAAGCTTCAGACGCCTTCCATGTTCTTCATTGTCGCCGTGTGTTTTATTTATTTGTTGCATTCATCATCGCATCATTCACATTGCATCGGCACTCCATTGTCGTCATGTTTTAAAACTTGCATTCGTTCGTTGTTGCTGTTTCTTCCCTTGCCTTCGTCACCCTCTCTCTGACCACTTTGTCTTCATTGGCCTTTCGTCAAAACTCCTTGCGCGCGTCCGAAACTTACCCGAACCCGAACTGGTCTGTCGTCACCGTTGGATTCGGATCATCTCCAAACATCCCTCTAATATCTTCAGTTTATTATTTGATCTCTCTTAACCTTTTTATCTCGACCGCTCGATGTAAATCGGAGGGTCCGATTACCCCTAACCAAAACCCTCTTACTATTTAAACCGTCCAACCCTAGCCCTAGCCTGTCCAATCTCCACCAAATCCCCACGCCGCCGCCACTCTCTCCCTTGGTTTCAGCGCTGAGCCAAGCACCATCCATCTCCGATCCTCCTCCCTTAAACCCGCGGCCTCCGACCACCTCCCGTGTTTTTCGGCCACGAGCAGGAGCCCCTGCCTCTGCTTCGTCTCGACCGCAAGCCACCGGAGCACCAGGGTCCCCCGTGCCCTTCCTCTCCAACCTCCCTTCATCCAGGAGCCGAGCTCCTCGATCCATCCCTGCGACCGTGCACCTCCGACCTCGAGTGCCTTCTCGCTGTCGCCTGCACCTCCATGGCCTCGCTACCGCGCCGCTCCAGCGACCCAGCCGCTTCGGCGACCTCGAAAACCAGCATGACCAGCCCCGTTGCCCCTCTCCTTCCTTCCTCCATTTCTTCTCTCTCGCTCCCTCTGATGGTGTCGCGATGCCGCCATTTTGCAGGAATCTTGCCGCCCATGGAGCTCTTGGAGGTTCCCGTCGCCTCCGCCTCGTTCCAGGGAGGGAAGCCCTCGCACCCGCTCCTCCCGTTTGCCCGAGCGCTGCCGCCTCGCGACCCCGCATCCCTCGCTGCCGGTCTCTGCTTCCCCTACATCCTCTACTTTGAGCAGGAGGCAAGCACCACGCCAAGGCCGCCAAGAGGATCCCGACACCGCCGGCTTGCCTCTGCTCCACCTCCCCCACCTTCGGTCGCCATCTCCGACGAGTGTAGACGCCGGTGAAGCCCCGCAGGTCGTCATGCCCTGCCATCTCCGTCTCTCTCTTCTTCCTTGCCTTGTTTTCTCCTCTGAAGGTTCTGTCCTTTTCTTCAGACAACAACACATAGTCGCCCGTCAAGTTCGCGTCCCGGCCCCGATCTGGACCGGATCTCCTCTGCTCCACCACCTGGCTGCCGAATCAGCCCCGTTCCGGCCGGTTCCTGCCGACCCCGGCGCCAGGACCTTCGGTGATGCCGCTTTCTGCGTCGCCTTGAACCTGCAGCTGCCTCTATTCTTCAGTAACGAGAAGGAGCAGCTCACTCGCCTCGCATTGACCAGTCGCCTAGGCCGCCAGCTCGCCCGCTTCGGCCTGCCTCCTCCACCGCCCTGGGCTAGGCCCAGCTGGGTGAGCCTCCAGCGCCCATGCTCCCATCGGGCCAGTCAGATTTGGCCCATATATGTTTTTTTGGTTCTACGAATTTCCTAATTATCCAGAGATTGCCAGTTTTTCAGAAAATCCCTTAATGTTCATGCATCAATAATTAATTAACCATGCATCAGATTAAAACATATTATATATGCAAAGTTCTTAGAATTTCATCTAGTTTCATAATATGCTATTTTCATCCCATGTTAAAATGCTTAAAATGCTGTTTGTTTAATTTTGCTTAGGTAATATGCTAAAAGGATTTATTTCATAACTAAATAACCGTACCTCCAAATTTAATAAACTTTATATGTAAATGGGGTGGGAAAATGCCTAGTTTAACATGGTGCACTTTCTTTTGCAGTTTAACAACTCTAAAATGTGGTTTAGGGCAGAACAGTACCAAATCTAAAATATGCACATGGGGATTTTCCGGAATTGTTGTTTGTTGTTCCGGCCTCATTTAAACTTGCCTAGATAGGTAGTTTTCATATGCTTCACCTCTTGCCATGTGTAACAACATTTAATATTGTTTGGTAGCTTATACGAGACTAAACTAAATATGTCAATGTGGTGTTTTGTCAATATGCAACTCGTTGCATATTGAGCTCCACTTAACTTATAGTATTGTTTGTTGCAATTTGCCATGCCATGCCTCATTAAACCGGACACGCATCATACTTGATTGTGCATCATGCCGTGTTTATGCTTGTGCATTTACCATGTTGTTTGTTTCTTTCTGGTGTTGCTTCTTAGTTCCAGTAATGTTGCGATTGTGAGAACTCGTTCGACTACTCCTGTTCGTCTTCTTCATGGACTCGTTCTTCTTCCTAGCGGGATTTCAGGCAAGATGACCATTTCCCTGGATCTCACTACTATCATTGCTTTGCTAGTTGCTTTGTTCTATCGCTATGCTGCGCTATCTATCACTTGCTCTTCAAGCCTCCCAAACTGCCATGTCAGCCTCTAACCTTTTCACCCTTCCTAGCTAACCATTGCTTGGCTATGTTACCGCTTTGCTCAGCCCCTCTGATAGCGTTGTTAGTTGCAGGTGAAGTTGAAGATTGCTACATGGTGGACAGGATTATGTTGGGATATCACAATATCTCTTATTTAATTAATGCATCTATATACTTGGTAAAGGGTGGAAGACTCGGCCTTATGCCTGGTGCTTTGTTCCACTTTTGCCGCCCTAGTTTCCGTCATACCGGTGTTATGTTCCCGGATTTTGCATTCCTTACGCGGTTGGGTGATTTATGGGACCCCCTTGACAGTTCGCTTTGAATAAAACTCCTCCAGCAAGGCCCAACATTGGTTTTACCATTTGCCTCACCACCACCTACTTTTCCCTTGGGAGTCACTCTCTCGAGGGTCATCTTTATTTTAGCCCCCCCCGGGCCAGTGCTTGTCTAAGTGTTGGTCCAAACCGAGCAGCCTGCGGGGCCATCTCGAGGCAACTCGAGGGCTGGTTTTACTCGTAGCTTGACTTATCCAGTGTTGCCCTGAGAACGAGATATGTGCAGCTCCTATCGGGATCGTCAGTGCATCGGGCGGCTTTGCTAGTCTTGTTTTACCATTGTCGAAATGTCTTGTAAACCGGGATTCCGAGTCTGATCGGGTCTTCCTGGGAGAAGGTATATCCTTCCTTGATCGCGAGAGCTTATCATGGGCTAAGTTGGGACACCCCTACAGGGTATAAACTTTCGAGAGCCGTGCCCGCGGTTATGTGGCAGATGGGAATTTGTTAATGTCCGATTGTAGATAACTTGACACCAGATACGAATTAAAACGCATCAACCGTGTGCGTAGCCGTGATGGTCTCTTTTCGGCGGAGTCCGGGAAGTGAACACGGTTTTGGGTTATGCTTGACGTAAGTAGGAGTTCAGGATCACTTCTTGATCATTGCTAGCTTCATGACCGTTCCGTTTGCTCTCTTCTCGCTCTTATTTGCGTATGTTAGCCACCATATATGCTTAGTCGCTGCTGCAACCTCACCACTTTACCCCTTCCTTACCCATTAAGCTTTGCTAGTCTTGATACCCGTGGTAATGGGATTGCTGAGTCCTCGTGGCTCACAGATTACTACAACTACAGTTGCAGGTACAGGTTATGCGATGATCATGACGCGAGAGCGATGTTTGCTTGTTTTGGGAGTTCTTCTTCTGCTTCTTCTCCGATCAGGGGATAGGTTCTAGGTCGGCAACCTGGGCTAGCAGGGTGGATGTCGTTTGAGCTTCTGTTTGTGTTTCATCCATAGTCGGGTGGTGCTCTTATGTAAGATGATGTTGTATTCGTGTGGCATTGCATGCCTTTTGTATGTATCCCCATCTATTATGTAATGTTGATGTAATGATATCCACCTTGCAAAAGCGTATCAATATGCGGTTCTATCCTTGGTGGGACCTTCGTGTCTCTTTAGGATAGTATCGCATATTGGGCGTGACATTTATATAGACACCGGGGGAAGCTAGGGCTGTACAAAGTCGGTTATAGAGAAAGGAATCTACATATCCGAATCACCAAGCTTGCCTTCCACGCCAAGGAGAGTCCCATCCGGACATGGGACGAAGTCTTCTATCTTGTATCTTCATAGTCCAACAGTCCGGCCAAAGTATATAGTCCGGCTGTCCGAGGACCCCTTAGTCTAGGACTCCCTCAATAGCCCCTGAACCAGGCTTCAATGACGAAGAGTCCGGCGCGCAGATTGTATTCGGCATTGCAAGGCGAGTTCCTTCTCCGAATACTCCAAAGTAAATTTCAAACACAAGAATCGTGTCCGGCTCTGCAAAACAAATTCCACACACGCCCATAGAGAATATAATACTTCACGAGTCCAATCCGCTGATAATTTTGGTAGTATGACATGACGTCATTACCCGATGCTACCTCTTGAGCACTGTGTTGGTTTTCCCTTGAAGAGGAAAGGGTGATGCAGCAAAGTAGCGTAAGTATTTCCCTCAGTTTTTGAGAACCAAGGTATCAATCCAGTAGGAGGCTCCTCAAAAATCCCTCGTACCTACACAAACAAACAAGAACCTCGCAACCAACGCGATAAAGGGGTTGTCAATCCCTTCACAGTAACTTGCGAAAGTAAGACCTGATAGAGAGAATAAGATAAGATAAATATTTTTGGTATTTTTATGATATATATTGGAAAGTAAAGATGCAAATAAAAGTAGATGGGAAACTTATATGATAAAAGATAGACCCGGGGGCCATAGGTTTCACTAGTGGCTTCTCTCAAGTTAGCATAAGTATTACGGTGGGTGAACAAATTACTGTCGAGCAATTGATAGAAAAGTGCATAGTTATGAAAATATCTAGGCATGATCATGTATATAGGCGTCACGTCCACAACAAGTAGATCGGAATGATTCTGCATCTACTACTATTACTCCACACATCGACCGACTCCTTCCTGCATCTAGAGTATTAAGTTCATAAGAACAGAGTAACACATCAAGCAAGATGACATGATGTAGAGGGATAAACTCAAGCAATATGATATAACCCCCATCTTTTTATCCTCGATGGCAACAATACAATACGTGCCTTGCTGCCCCTGCTGTCACTGGGAAAGGACACCGCAAGATTGAACCCAAAGCTAAGCACTTCTCCCATTGCAAGAAAGATCAATCTAGTAGGCCAAACCAAACTGATAATTCGAAGAGACTTGCAAAGATAACCAATCACACATAAAAGAATTCATAGAGGATTCAATTATTTCTCATAGATAAACTTGATCATAAACCCACAATTCATCGGATCTCGACAAACACATCACAAAAGGGGTTACATCGAATAGATCTCCAAGAAGATCGAGGAGAACTTGGTATTGAGATTCAAAGAGAGAGAATAAGCCATCTAGCTAATAACTATGGACCCGAAGGTCTATGGTAAACTACTCACAACTCATCGGAGAGGCCTTGGAGATGATGTAGAGGCCCTCCGTGGTCGATTCCCCCTCCGGCGAAGCGCCGGCAAAGGCTCCAAGATGGGATCTCGTGGATACAGAAGGTTGCGGTGGTGGAAATAGTTTTTCGTGGTGCTCCTAGATGTTTTCAGCGTACGGGAGTATATATAGGCGAAGGAGGTAGGTCAGGGGAGCCACAAGGGGCCCATGAGGGTGGGCGGCGCGCCCACCCCCCTAGGGCACGCCCTCCTGCCTCATGGCCGCCTCGGCTGCTTCTTGACGTCCACTCCAAGTCTCCTGGATTGCGTTTGTTCCAAAAAGATCGCTCCCGAAGGTTTCATTCCGTTTGGACTCCGTTTGATATTCCTTTTCTTCAAAACACTGAAATAGGCCAAAAAAAATAGCAATTCGGGCTGGGCCTCCGGTTAGTAGGTTAGTCCCAAAAATGATATAAAAGTGTAAAGTAAAGCCATAAACATCCAAAACGGGTAATATAATAGCATGGAACAATCAAAAATTATAGATACGTTGGAGACGTATCAAGCATCCCCAAGCTTAATTCCTACTCGTCCTCGAGTAGGTAAATGATAAAAATAGAATTTTTGATGTGGAATGCTACCTAGCATAATTCTCAATGTAATTTTCTTTATTGTGGCATGAATGTTCAGATCCAAATGATTCTAAATAAAAGTTCATATTGACATAAGAGTAATAATACTTCAAGCATACTAACAAAGCAATGATGTCTTCTCAAAATAACATGGTTAAAGAAAGCTATCCCTATAAAATTATATAGTCTGGCTATGCTCTATCTTCATCACACAAAGTATTTAATCATGCACAACCCCGATGACAAGCCAAGCAATCGTTTCATACTTTAGTATTCTCAAACTTTTTCAACTTTCACGCAATACATGAGCGTGGGCCATGGACATAGCACTATATGTGGAATAGAATGGTGGTTGTGGAGAAGACAAAAAGGAGAAGATAGTCTCACATCAACTAGGCGTATCAACGGGCTATGGAGATGCCCATTAATATATATCAATGTGAGTGAGTAGGGATTGCCATGCAATGGATGCACTAGAGCTATAAGTGTATGAAAGCTCAACAAAAGAAATTAAGTGGGTGTGCATCCAACTTGCTTGCTCACGAAGACCTAGGGCATTTTGAGGAAGCCCATCATTGGAATATATAAGCCAAGTTCTATAATGAAAAATTCCCACTAGTATATGGAAGTGACAACATAGGAGACTTTCTATCATGAAGATCATGGTGCTACTTTGAAGCACAAGTGTGGAAAAAAGATAGTAGCATTGTCCCTTCTCTCTTTTCTCTCATTTTTTTTCTTTTTTTTCTTTCCCTGTTTTCCTCTTTTTTTCCTTTTTCTTTTTTTATTTTGGTGCGCTTCTTTGGCCTCTCTTTTTTCTTTTCTCTTTTTTTATTTGGGCTTCTTTGGCCTCTTTTATTTTTTTATAAAGTCCGGAGTCTCATCCCGACTTGTGGGGGAATCATAGTCTTCATCATCCTTTCCTCACTTGGGACAATGCTCTAATAATGAAGATCATCACACATTTATTTACTTACAACTCAAGGATTACAAGTCAATACTTAGAACAAAATATGACTCTACGTGGATGCCTCCGGTGGTGTACTGGGATTTGCAATGAATCAAGAGTGACATGTATGAAAGAATTATCAAGGTGGCTTTTCCACAAATACGATGTCAACTACATGATCATGCAAAGAGCAATGACAATGATGGAGCGTGTCATAATAAACGGAACGGTGAAAAGTTGCATGGTAATATATCTCGGAATGGCTATGAAAATGCCATAATAGGTAGGTATGGTGGCTGTTTTGAGGAAGGTATATGGTGGATGCATGGTACCGGCGAAAGTTGCGCGGCACAAGAGAGGCTAGCAATGGTGGAAGGGTGAGAGTGCATATAATCCATGGACTCAACATTAGTCATAAAGAATTCATATACTTATTGCAAAAATCTATAAGTCATTGAAAACAAGGTACTACACGCATGCTCCTAGGGGGATAGATTGGTAGGAAAATACCATCGCTCGTCCCCGACCGCCACTCATAAGGAAGACAATCGATAAATAAATTATGCTCCAACTTCATCACAAAGCGGTTCACCATACGTGCATGCTAAGGGAATCACAAACTTCAACACAAGTATTCCTCAAATTCATAATTAGTACACTAGCATGACTCTAATATCACCATCCTCATATCTCAAAACAATTATTAAGCATCAAATTGATCATAGCATCCAATTCACTTTCTATGTTAGTTTTTGTTATACCCAACCTGGATGCCCATCATTCTCGGACCAAATTTATAACCATAGAAAATACCATGCTGTTCTAAAAGACTCTCAAAATAATATAAGTGAAGAGAGATCAACAATTTCTACAAAATTTAACCACCACCGTGCTCTAAAAGATATAAGTGAAGCACTAGAGCAAAAATTATCTAGCTCAAAAGATATAAGTGAAGCACATAGAGTATTCTAATAAATTCCGGATCAAGTGTGTCTCTCCCAAAATGTGTGTACAGCAAGGATGATTGTGGTAAACTAAAAAGCAAAGACTCATATCATACAAGATGCTCGAAGCAAAACACATATCATGTGGTGAATAAAAATATAACTCCAAGTAAAGTTACCGATAGATGAAGACAAAAGAGGGGATGTCTTCCGGGGCATCCCCAAGCTTAGGCTTTTGGTTGTCCTTGAATATCTTGGGGTGCCATGGGCATCCCCAAGCTTGGGCTCTTGCCACTCCTTATTCCATAGTCCATCAAATCTTTACCCAAAACTTGAAAACTTCACAACACAAAACTCAACAGGAAATCTCATAAGCTCCGTTAGTGCAAGAAAGAAAAACCACCACATAAGGTACTGTAATGAACTCATTCTTTATTTATATTGGTGTTAAAGCTACTGTATTCCAACTTCTCTATGGTTCATACCCCCTGATACTAGCCATAGATGCATCAAAATAAGCAAACAACACATGAAAAACAGAATCTATCAAAAACAGAACTGTCTGTAGAAATCTGTAACTTTAGAATACTTCTGGAACTCTAAAAATCCTACCAAAATAGGAAGTCCTGGGAAGCTTGTCTATTGATCTACTGAAGAAAGAATTAACGTAAAATCACGTTCCTGTGATTTATTAAAATTATTCTCGTGCGTGCAAAAGTTTCTGTTTTTCAGCAGAATCAAATTAACTATCACCGTAGGTTATCCTATAGGTTCTACTTGGCACAAACACTAATTAAAACTTAAAACCACATCTAAATAGAGGCTAAATAAATTATTTATTGAATAACAGCAAGGAAAAGTATTGGGTTGTCTCCCAACAAGCACTTTTCTTTAAAGCCTTTTAGCTAGGTATTGATAATTTTAATGATGCTCACATGAAAGACAAGAATTGAAGCGCAAAGAGAGCATCATGAAACACATGACAAACACATCTAAGTCTAACATACTTCCTATGCATAGGAATATTATAAGCAAACAAATTTGCAAGGCAAGCAAAAACTGGCATATGCAAGGAAGAAGAAAGAGACGATAACAATCTTAACATGACGAGAGGAAATTTTGTAACATGAAAATTTCTACAATCATATTTTCCTCTCTCATAATAGTTACATATGGGATCATGAGCAAATTCAATAAAATAGCTATCACACAAAATATTTGCAACACGATCCACATGCATACGAAGTTGACACTCTTCCAAAATAGTGGGATTAACATTAACTAAAGTCATGACCTCCCCAAACCCACTTTTATCAAAAATATTGCAAACACCATTATCAATCTCATATTCATCATGGAGCTTAAATAAATTTTCAAGATCATAAAAATAATCACCCCAATCATGATCATTGCAACAAGTAGTAGTCATAGCAAAATTAGCATCCCCAAGCTTAGGGTTTTGCATACTATTAGCACAATTGGCATCAAGAGAATTTATAATAACATCATTGCAATCATGCTTTTCATCGAAGGAACTATCAAGTATGGGTACAATAACAACGATCTCATGTTTAACATAAGGAACTATAGCAAATCCATCTTCATAAATATTGGCATCATGGCCACAAGAATAGCAAGCATCATGTTCATCAAGGAATATTTCAATCAAATCATCGGAATCATTATCTATAGATTCATGCATATCATTATTTTCTTCCAAAGCAACAATCATTCTCTCAATAAATTCTTTGACATAGACATTATGAGCATAGTTTTCATAGCAATATTTAAGTATGTCAAAATTTTCAGATTTGTAGAGAGTAATATCATACTTTTCAATCAAAGAAGCAACTTCCTAAGCACCCTTAAAACCAACAAATTCTTCAATTTGTTCGATATCATAGTAACTATAAACACCCTTTGCATAAGAAGATAAGATTTCATTTTCATTAAACTCACATAGGTAGGGAAGGTATTTTTTAGGGTTCTTAGAGCAACAAGTAAAATCATAAATTTCACAGAGATTCCAAGCATAACACAACAATCTGTTTATTTGATCCCATAAGAGTCTCCATTTTTCAGACAAACGGTGACGCATAAAATGAGCATGCTCATCTAAAGATTTCCCATCAACTAGGCTAGTTGGGGTTTCAGCACGAGCGCATAAGGATCGAAGATGATCCAAGTAGAACACTTTAAGTGGATCCATATCAATAGATTTTTAGCAAGCAAAGATGCAAGCACGTAGAAGGCACATGGAGACACAAGAAAACATAAGATCAAATGGAAGAAGGGCGAATAAAACGGCAAGGGTGAAGTGGGGGAGAGGAAAACGAGAGGCAAATGGCAAATAATGTAATGCGAGGGAGATAAGTTTGTGATGGGTACTTGGTATGTCTTGACTTGAGCGAAGACCTCCCCGACAAAGGCGCCATAAATCCTTCTTGCTACCTCTTGAGCACTGTGTTAGTTTTCCCTTGAAGAGGAAAGGGTGATGCAGCAAAGTAGTGTAAGTATTTCCCTCAGTTTTTGAGAACCAAGGTATCAATCCAGTAGGAGGCTCCTCAAAAGTCCCTCGTACCTACACAAACAAATAAGAATCTCGCAACCAACGTAATAAAGGGGTTGTCAATCCCTTCACGGTAACTTGCGGAAGTAAGATCTGATAGAGATAATAAGATAAGATAAATATTTTTGGTATATTTATGATATAGATTGGAAAGTAAAGATGCAAATAAAAGTAGATGGGAAACTTATATGATAAAAGATAGACCCGGGGGCCATAGGTTTCACTAGTGGCTTCTCTCAAGTTAGCATAAGTATTATGGTGGGTGAACAAATTACTGTCGAGCAATCGATAGAAAAGTGCATAGTTATGAGAATATCTAGGCATGATCATGTATATAGGCATCACTTCTGCAACAAGTAGATCGAAACGATTCTGCATCTACTACTAATACTCCACACATCGACCGACTCCTGCCTGCATCTAGAGTATTAAGTTCATAAGAACAGAGTAACACATTAAGCAAGATGACATGATGTAGAGCGATAAAATCAAGCAATATGATATAAACCCCATCTTTTTATCCTCGATGGCAACAATACAATACGTGCCTTGCTGCCCCTGCTGTCACTGGGAAAGGACACCGCAAGATTGAACCCAAAGCTAAGCACTTCTCCCTTGCAAGAAAGATCAATCTAGTAGGCCAAACCAAACTGATAATCCGAAGAGACTTGCAAAGATAACCAATCACACATAAAAGAATTCAGAGAAGATTCAATTATTACTCATAGATAAACTTGATCATAAACCCAAAATTCATCGGATCTCGACAAACACACCGCAAAAAGAGTTACATAGAATAGATTTCCAAGAAGATCGAGGAGAACTTGGTATTGAGATTCAAAGAGAGAGAAGAAGCCATCTAGCCAATAACTATGGACCCGAAGGTCTATGGTAAACTACTCACAACTCATCGGAGAGGCCTTGGAGATGATGTAGAGGCCCTCCGTGGTCGATTCCCCCTCCGGCGAAACATCGGCGAAGGCTCCAAGATGGGATCTCATGGATACAAAAGGTTGCGGCGGTGGAAATAGTTTTTCGTGGTGCTCCTAGATGTTTTCAAGGTACGGGAGTATATATAGGCGAAGGAGGTAGGTCAGTGATACGTCTCCAACGTATCTATAATTTATGAAGTATTCATGCTATTATATTATCCATCGTAGATGTTTTATATGCATTTATATGCTATTTTATATGATATTTGGGACTAACCTTTTAACCCAGAGCCCAGTGCCAGTTTCTGTTTTTCCTTGTTTTTGAGTTTTATAGAAAAGGAATACCAAATGGAGTCCAATTGACATGCCAATTTTTGATGATTTTTTATGGACCAAAAGAAGCCCCTGGAGTAAAAGAGTTGGGCCAGAAGAGTCCCGGGCTGTCCATGGGGGTGGGAGCGCGCCCACCTCTCCTGGGCATGGGCCCCTATCTCATGGACGATTCGGAGACCCCCCTGACGTGAGACCGACACCAAAAGTTCCTATAAATACAGAAACCTCCAAAAAATAACCTAGATCGGAAATTCTGCTGCCTCAAGCCTCTGTAGCCACGGGAAATCAATCTAGGCCCTCTCTGGCACCGTGCCGGAGGGTGCCATCATCACCAGAGGCCATGGAGGAGGATCCTGGAGGGGCCATCATCGCCATGAAGGCCAAGGACCAGAGGGAGAACCTCTCCCCATCCAGGGGGAGGCCATGGAGGAGGAAGCACAAGGGGGGGGGGGCGTCTCCTCCTCTCTCTCGGTGGTGCCGGAGTGCCATCGGGAGTGGAATCATCGTCGCGGTGATCATCTTCATCAACATCACCATCCTCATCACCATCCTCATCTCTTTTACGCAGTCCACTCTCCCGCACCCCGCTGTAATCCCTACTTGAACATGGTGCTTTATGCCACATATTATGATCCAATGATGTGTTGCCATCCTATGATGTTTTGAGTAGATATCTTTTTTCTTTGGGTTGATTGATGATCTAGATTGGTACGAGTTGTATGTTTTATTTTGGTGTTGTCCTATTGTGCCCTCCGTGTCACACAAGCGTGAGGGATTCCCGCTGTAGGGTGTTGCAATACGTTCATGATTCGCTTATAGTGGGTTGCTTGAGTGACAGAAGCATAAACCCGAGTAAGGGGGTTGTGGCGTATGGGATAAAGGGGACTTGATGCTTTAATGCTATGGTTGGGTTTTACCTTAATGATCTTTAGTAGTTGCGGATGCTTGATAGAGTTCCAATCATAAGTGCATATGATCCAAGAAGAGAAAGTATGTTAGCTTATGCCTCTCCCTCATATGAAATTGCAATGACGACTACCGGTCTTGTTAACAATTGCCTAGGATAATTCCACATACCGATCCATCATTATTCCACACTCGCTATTTATAATATTTAGTAATATATTCTAACTTTATGATAACAGCACCTACTTTTATATTTTAGCTCTCCAATATCATGCAAAGTTATCCTCTTCATACCCACAACGTAGTTTTATTTCTCGTATCTAGTCGGAAGCAAACGTTCAGTGTACGTAGAGTCGTATCAGTGGCAAATAGGACTTGAGAGAATATCGATCTTACCTTTAGCTCCTTGTGGGTTCGACACTCCAAACTTATCACTTCCACCTTTGGAAATTGCTACGATGATTCCCTGCACTTGGGGATTATCAAGCTCTTTTCTGGCGCTGTTGCCGAGGAGCAATAGCGTGGGGTTGATATTCTCGTGTGTGCTTGTTTGCTTTCTTCACTAAGTAGATTTTGTTTTTCGTTTTTGTTTCTATTTAGTTGTGGGTGAAACATACAAATTTAAATAATGAAAATACCAAAAAAAAATTACTTGCCTCTCATGCCTAAAAAGTTTTTCAAAAAGAGAAGTGATTGGAAAGTTATGCATTGAAGAAGTGAGGGTCGACCTTGAGCACTTGTGTTCATGCTCATGGAAACAATGTAGAATTTTTCATGGAAGTTTATCTATAAATAATTATACCCTTGTGTATATCCATTGTATTATAAAAATAATGTGCTAAGCTTTGGTTTTAGGATGATTAGATTGCTTGTTTACGATGTGCAGAACAAAAACAGAAACTTTGGCTGTAGCGTGTGATTTTACATTTTTTACTGGAAGGTCAAATGTGTCTGAAACTTTTTGCACATTACTTATGTACAAATTTATCAAATTTTCATATTTATTTCATAATTTTTGGAGTTACAGAAATGCACTAAACTTCCAGATTACTACAGACTGTACTGTTTTTGACAGATTCTGTTTTTCGTGTGTTGTTTGCTTATTTTGATGAATCTATGGCTAGTATCGGGGGGTATGAACCGTAGAGAAGTTGGAATACAGTAGGTTTAACACCATTATAAATAAAGAATGAATTCATTACAGTACCTTAAAGTGGTATTTTGCTTTATTACACTAACAAATCTCACAAAGATTTTGTTAAGTTTTTGTGGATGAAGTGTTCGAAGAATGAGGAGTTACCGAGGTGAGAAGAATAAAGAGAGGCAAGAGTTCAAGCTTGGGGATGACCAAGGCACCCCAATTAAATATTTAAAAGGATAATCAAGCATCTAAGCTTGGGGATGCCCCGGTTGGCATCCCATCTTTCTTCTTCAACAAATATCGGTATACCTCGGTTTTTGTTTTGTTCACATGATTTGTGTCCTTTGTGTTTTTATTTTTCTTTAAGAACCATGATAGTATGAGTTAGCCCTTCATTGATTTATATAATACTTCATGTGCTTCACTTATATCTTTTAAGTATGATCTTATAGAATTGCTCTTTGTGCTTCACTTAAATTTTTGAGTATGGTTTTATAGAATGCTTCGTGTGCTTCACTTACATATTTTGAGCTTGGATATTGGTTAGTCTATATTAATTGTAGAATGCTCCATGAACTTCACTTATATATTTTGGAGTATGAATAATACTATCATCTAAAGTGGGTTTGGAAGAGTGTCAACTTTAGGAATTAGTGATCCCACTATTCCGAATGAGAAGAATTTTGCTTATGTGGAGAGTAGAAAAATTCCTATGCTTGTAGATCATAGAAAGAATGATTTATGTGATGGTTATATTGTTGAATTCATTCATGATGCTACTGAATTTTTTTATGAAGGAGTAATTTATGCTTGTAGGAGTTGCAATAATACCAAGTTTCCTCTCTATGTGCTTAAAGTTTTGAAGTTATACTTGTTTTGCCTTCCTATGGTAGTTGATTCTTGTTCCTATAAATTATGTGCTCACAAAATCCCTAGGCATAGGAAGTTGGTTAGATTAAATGTGCTAGTCATATTCTTCATGATGCTCTATCTATGTTTCAATTCTTTTCTTTTATGTGAGCATCATTGGAATCATCATGCCTAGCTAAAAGGCATTAAAGAAAAGCGCTTGTTGGGAGACAACCCAATATTTACCCTTACTGTTTTTGTGTGTTTACATGATTAACCTACTGTATTAATCATGTTTTATAGCTTTTTGTTTCAATAAAGTGCCAAGTAAGACCTTTGGGAAGACATGAGTGAAGTCTTTGCAATCTTGCTGTAAAAAACAGAAACTTTGCGCTCACGAGAATAGATGACATTTTTTTACTGGAGAGCGTTTTTAGGTTGATTATTTTTGCAGATGATTAATAGACAAATTCCTCACGTCCACCAATTTATTCCATAATTTTTGGAGTATCAGAAGTATGGTTTATGTTCAGATCATTACAGACTGTTCTGTTTCTGACAGATTCCGTTTTCATTGCATAGTTTGCTGTTTTCTAGTTTCTATGACTTATATTTTTCAATATAAATTATAGAAATGATATGGTACAGTAGGCATTGTGTGAGAAAAATTATGAACCTTGTCTTTGACAGTACCAAAGTGAATGGTTTACTCTTTATCATACTAACCTATCTCACGATGTTCCGTTAAGTTTTGTGTGATTGAAGTTTTCAAGCTTTGGGTGAGATATCGATATGACGAGAATAAGGAGTGGAAAGACCCTAAGCTTGTGGATTCCCAAGGCACCCCAAGGTAATATTCAAGGAAGACTCAAGCGCCTAAGCTTGGGGATGCCCCGGAAGGCATCCCCTGTTTCGTCTTCAAAACTATTGGTATACCTTACTCGGAGCTATATTTTTATTCATCACATGATATGTGTTTTGCTTGGAGCGTATTTTCAATTTTACTTGCTGTTTGAATAAAATCATTGGATCTGAAATATTGAATGAAAAAGAATCCTCCCATGGCTAGTTAATTATTTGACTACTCAGTGTTCTTCACTTATATCTTTTGGAGTAGTTTGTCATTTGCTCACGTGCTTCATGTATATCCTATGAGTAAATGGTTGAATGAATTGAATATCATAAATCTGAATTTATATATGTTTGATATGCTTATACCATGGGGAGTAGTGACTTCACACAGAATAAGTACAGGTAGTAAACTTATTGAAAGTTAGCAAACGCAGAATTGGTCACTTGAACAATTCATGAAGGAATATTGAAGGAAGAGAGATTTCACATATAAATATACTATCTTGGACATATTTTGTAATTGTGAGCACTCATTGAAATATGACATGCTAAAAGTTGATGTTGGACAAGGAACACAACTTAATGGGATATGTTTTCCTATATCTGAAACGTTATATTGTCTTGGATCATCCAACATGTTGAGCTTGCCTTTTCCTATCATGCTAGCCAAATTCTTTGCACCAAGTAGAAATACTACTTGTGCTTCCAAACATCCCTTAAACTAGTTTTGCCATGAGAGTCCACCATACCTACCTATGGATTGAGTAAGATCCTTCAAGTAAGTTGACATCGGTGCATGCAATAAAAATTGCTCTCTAAATATGTATGATCTATTAGTGCAAAGAAAATAAGATTTATACGAACTTGTGATAGGGAAGAAATAAAAGCAACAGACTGCATAATAAAGGTCTCTATCACAAGAGTCAATATAAAGTGACGTTCTTTTGCATTAAGATTTTGTGCATCCAACCTTAAATTCGCATGACAACCTCTACTTCCCTCTGCGAAGGGCCTATCTTTTACTTTTATCTTCTACCCTTATACAAGAGTCATGGTGATCATCACCTTTCCTTTTTACACTTTTTCCTTTGGCAAGCACTTTGTGTTGGAGCGATCCGGATATGTATATCCACTTGGATGTAGGTTTTCATAAAGTAGTATTGTTGACATTACCCTTGAGGTAAAAGGTTGGGAGGCAAAACTATAAGCCCCTATCTTTCTCTGTGTCCGATGAAAACTTTGAACCAATAAATATCACATGAGTGTTAGCAATTGTGCAATACTATATGATAGTTGAGTATGTGGGATTTGCTAAATCAAAGCTCTTACATAGAACCTTCCTGAAAATAAGATGAATTGCAATTGTTTGATGACTAAGAGCACTATTTGTTAGTTTTCAAGAAAGTTTATGATCTATACTTTAACATGTGAATAGCTTGTTACTTGAACATGAAAAGTTTTATGGGATGAGCTACTGTTATGACATATAATGATGCTAGAAAAGGTGATTGAAACTATCATTGATCAAACTTGTGCACCTGCTAGCATTCACACTTCATAAATTATTTCTTTTATCATTTACCTACTCGAGGACGAGCAAGAATTAAGCTTGGGGATGCTGATATGTCTCCAACGTACATATAATTTATGAAGTATTCATGCTATTATATTATCCATCGTAGATGTTTTATATGCATTTATATGCTATTTTATATGATTTTTGGGACTAACCTATTAACCCAGAGCCCAGTGCCAGTTTTTGTTTTTTTTTCCTTGTTTTTGAGTTTTATAGAAAAGGAATACCAAACTTAGTCCAATTGACATGCCAATTTTTGATATTTTTATGGACCAAAAGAAGCCCCTGGAGTAAAAGAGTTGGGCCAGAAGAGTCCTGGGCTGTCCACGGGGGTGGGGGCGCGCCCACCTCCCCTGGGCGTGGGCCCCTATCTCATGGATGATTCGGAGACCCCCCTGACGTGAGACCGACGCCAAAAATTCCTATAAATACAGAAACCTCTAGAAAATAACCTAGATCGAAAGTTCCACCGCCTCAAGCCTTTGTAGCCACGAGAAATCAATCTAGGCCCTCTTTGGCACCCTGCCGGAGGGTGCCATCATCACCGGAGGCCATGGAGGAGGATCTCGGAGGGGCCATCATCGCCATGAAGGCCAAGGACCAGAGGGAGAACCTCTCCCCATCCAGGGGGAGGCCATGGAGGAGGAAGCACAAGGGGAAAGACCTCTCCTCCTCTGTCTTGGTGGTGCCAGAGTGCCATCGGGAGGGGAATCATCGCCGCGGTGATCGTTTTCATCATCATCACCATCCTCATCTCTTTTACGTGGTCGACTCTCCCGCACCCCGCTGTAATCCCTACTTGAACATGATGCTTTATGCCACATATTATGATCCAATGATGTGTTGCCATCCTATGATGTTTTGAGTAGATATCTTTTGTCTTTGGGTTGATTGATGATCTAGATTGGTACGAGTTGTATGTTTTATTTTGGTGTTGTCCTATTGTGCACTCCGTGTCGCGGAAGCATGAGGGATTCCCGCTGTAGGGTGTTGCAATACGTTCATGATTCGCTTATAGTGGGTTGCTTGAGTGACAGAAGCATAAACCCGAGGAAGGGGGTTGTGGCGTATGGGATAAAGGGGACTTGATGCTTTAATGCTATGGTTGGGTTTTACCTTAATGATCTTTAGTAGTTGCAGATGCTTGCTAGAGTTCCAATCATAAGTGCATATGATCCAAGAAGAGAAAGTATGTTAGCTTATGCCTCTCCCTCATATGAAATTGCAATGACGACCACCGGTCTTGTTAACAATTGCCTAGGATAATTCCGCACACCGACCCATCATTATTCCACACTCGCTATTTATAATATTTAGTAATATATTCTAAATTTATGATAACAACACCTACTTTTATATTCTAGCTCTCCGATATCATGCAAAGTTATCCTCTTCATACCCACAACGTAGTTTTTATTTCTTGTTTCTAGCTGGAAGCAAACGCTCGGTGTACGTAGAGTCGTATCAGTGGCACATAGGACTTGAGAGAATATTGATCTTACCTTTAGCTCCTTGTGGGTTCGACACTCCATACTTATCACTTCCACCTTTGGAAATTTCTATGATGATTCCCTGCACTTGGGGATTATCAGTCAGGGGAGCCACGAGGGGCCCACGAGGGTGGGGGGCGCACCCACCCCCCTAGGGCACGCCCTCCCGCCTCATGGCCGCCTCGGCTGCTTCTTGACATCCACTCCAAGTCTCCTGGATTGCGTTTGTTCCAAAAAGATCACTCCCGAAGGTTTCATTCCGTTTGGACTCCGTTTGATATTCCTTTTCTTTGAAACACTGAAATAGGCAAAAAAACAGCAATTCGGGCTGGGCCTCCGGTTAGTAGGTTAGTCCCAAAATTTTTATAAAAGTGTAAAGTAAAGCCCATAAACATCCAAAACGGGTAATATAATAGCATGGAACAATCAAAAATTATAGATACATTGGAGACGTATCTCCCGGCCATTATTTTGAATCATTTTCTAGCCTGCTGCCCTACGTCTCGAGGGCGGTTTTTATTGGCACGTCTTGTCAAAGCAGAGATCATGTCCCCTTATCACGGGATTTTCATCAACACGGGCGTGGGTAACCCAACCTTTCTATTGGCATAATTCCTCGGGAATAGGCATGTTTTAAGGCCACGGAGGGGACGCTTGATATCCATCGCCTTTATAAAGGGGTTAGGGCCCGTCCTCTTTCTTTTGTGCTAGTTCTTCCCTCTGCCTCCCTCCTCAAGTTCCAACACTCAAGGGTCAATCTAGTTGCTTCCAGCCTCCAGCCATGTCTGGAACCAGCCTTCAAGGCCGGTGGATGGCCTCTTCTGTCACAGAGGAAGACATCTCGAAGCTTAGGGAGGCAAGATAGTTGACTGCGGAAATCTACCACAGGCTTCCTGCTCAAGGGAAGGTTATTCCTACTCCCAGATCCAATGAGAGGGTCATGTTCATCTCTCACTTCCTCCGAGGGCTTGGGTTTGCTCTCCATCCCTTTGTTCGAGGACTTATGTTTTATTACGGGGTAGATTTCCATGATCTATCTCCAGACTCCTTCCTCCACATCTCGGCGTTCATCACCACGTGTGAGGCCTTCCTCCGTATCTCCCCACACTTCGGCTTATGGCTCAAGACCTTTAGTGTGAAATCGAAGGTAATCGGCGGAAAACAAGCAGAGTGCGGAGGCGCTTCAGTAAGCAAGCTTATCAACTCCACTTGGCCAAAGGGCTCCTTCGCAGAATCTTCTGATTTATGGCAACGGGAGTGGTTTTACATCACCGAACCCCGCGATACAAAGCGGGTAGATGCTCCTGCGTTTCGGTCCGGTCCTCCACCGCAACGCGCATCGTGGATTAACAAGGGGCTGGTCTGGGGATCTACAGACGAAGTGCGGACACTGCAAAGCCGCATCCGGAGCCTTATTGAGAAGGACACCAGTCTCATCGATGTGATCCAAGTAATGCTAGTCCGCCGGATCATACCCTGTTAGCGACGCCCTCTCCGCATGTGGAAATTTAATCCGGAAGGTCCACGGACTCTTCAGTACCTCTCTGGCACGATGCTCAAAGAGATGTGGAAATTGTTCTTCAGCGCACGAAAACAGTGGCCGGATGCTATAGAAGACATCGGTCTTGACTGCAACAATCCGAATACTCCGGTAAGTAGTCGAGCCCCGAACATGATTTAGTCAAATTATTCACGACAATGTACTGATAACACTCTATCCGGCCAGGGCTGGCTAAAGAAGGCGGAGAGAATCAGGTGTTTGGCTCCACTTCCCGAAGATACTGCCAATCCGTTGTTAACAAGGATGCTGGCTCCAGCGCCGTATCAAGTGCCGACGGGGGAAGATAAAGAAGAGGACGAAGAGGCCCAAGGCAACTTCCACTCTGGAGGCTCACCAGGCAATTCGTCCAGGGAGATTAGGACTCCCGCTTCCAAAGGTGGAAGGGAAGGGGAAACTGACATCCCTTCTCCCCATGGGAAGAAAAGGGCCGCTTTCGAAGACTCGAAAAGAGAAACTCGTAAGCGGGGGAAGGTATCCCAGTCAGGGGGTGATATTGACATGCAGTCACCCCGCAAAGATAGGCCCTCAGCCGCATCGTAAGTGAATCCGGGCATTTTAAACATGTCCCGTTCTTTCCTGGCTATAAGGGTAATACTTTAAACTCATGTTTGTAGTCCGACACGCAACCTTCCTCAACAGCCCTCCTCTTCGGGGGATCTACTTCCGGAGATGATAGAGAGCGAGACGCCTCCATAGATCTCCCTACCTAATGAGGCAGACGACGCCGAGGTGTCGTCCCGGAGGATCCTTCCCGATACGCAAGCGGCGCATGGGACAGTGAGGACCGGGGCCCAAGGTAATACTTCGGCCACCCAGGGTCCGGGGTGTGCGGCCCCTACAGGGAACAACAAAAGTCACGGACTATTAGGTGTCCAAGGGACGCCGGATGCTTTGATGGACATTTTGCAACATGCCCCCGTCTGAGAGGAACATCGTACCTTGATGGGTACGGTGTTAGAAAGAGTTCGGTACGTGAAAAGCGGATTGAATGAAGCCTTTTCTAGCCTACTAAGAGGCTTTGAGGTACGTAGTGTAATTTCAGTTATATTGTAAGTGCAAATTGCACATGTGTATAGATAGTAGCCCCTGAGACTCTAGTTCACATCCGAAGGAATGCGACCAAAGGATCAAATATACGCCCAGGTTTTGATATGACTAATTGAAACACATGTTGTTACATCTGTGGGGACTGCCCAAGGTAGCACATTTGAAGCAGAAAGTTGATGTGGCGGATGATGACATCACACTTATGAACAGGCGGCTTGACGAGGCACAAGGTATGTCTCTGGGGCACTCAATACATGGTAGTATTGTGAAATGAGCGTGATACTGAAAAGTTGTATATGCATAACTGCAGATAGTGCCACCGCATTTGAGACCCTTCGGGCGGAACTTGCCCGGGCCAAGGAGCAAGCCAGGATGAGTAATGCGGCTGCCGAAAAGACAGCCGCCGAATTAAAAGTGGAGCAGACCGCTCGGTGTCAGTGCGAGGAGAGAATATCTACCATGGCACTTGAGTTGAAGAATGCCACTAGCCGATGCCAAGATCTTGAGAAAGATAACAAAGCCAAAGCGGCCGAACTAGACAAGGCCTTGCAAGAGGCGAAGGAAGCTCGGTCTGAGTCTAGAGCTGCTCGGGAGGAGATCCGACAAGCTGGGGAGATCGCGGCTGGTAATCCCTTTTTATTGCGAACTAAGTTTGGCGATCCGAAGTATGCACCGCTTAATCAACGGTGGAGTTCTCAGGACCCCTTTATGGACCTGCCGAAGAGTGCTGCCGATGCGAATCAGTTTTTCCACACGCAAGAAGGACATGTAACAGAAAAAAGCTGTTTTGGTCGCAATTTGACACGCCGAAGCGTCCACTGTTGAACAAACAGATGGCCCAATGGGCCGAGCTCCACAGGATGTCCAGCACTGCCATGAAGGACGTCATAGCCCGGCTGTGGCCAACTGAACCCATTCCGAATAGTTATTTCGGTTTGGTGCGGCGGCTTGTTAATGCGGTGCCACGTATTGACACTATGAAGCGGTCAACGTGCATAGAAGGTGCATGGATGGCCCTTGCCCGTGTCAAGATATACTGGGCGAAGATGATGGCCACCGATATTGCAGCACAGAGTCCACCCAAAGGCAAGGACCTTAACATGCCAAAACATTACTTTGAAGATGTCCTAGAGGGTGCCCGCTTAATAGAGGGTCAGTGCTCGAAAAATATTATGTTCGAGTGAGGTGTATCAAAATTGTAATAATAATATTATGATACATTCACGACTATGTGTTTATACCTTTTGCCCGAAAAGTTATAGTGCCTCATGTGCGGCCGTCTTATTATATATATATTCAATCTGAAAGTTTGCAGTCGTCGGCTTCAGCCCCCTTGCATATAATGCAGGGGTGTTCGGAAAAGCACTTGATCACACTTGACCCAACGTCTTGGTCCGTGAAGGAGGTGTTAGTGCGGCGAATGAGGCAATCGGACTATAGAGCTTTAACACTCACTTAGCCATAGGAGTTTGACGGAGGGGCTACTATATAACCCCTGGTATGTCCGTGGTTATCCGCATAACGTGCGATTACATACGTGACCAGAATAACGGTCCTTCGTTTAACATGGAGGGAATCGCGATGATTCCGATGAGTCATCGAGTGGTTGACCAGCTCTCGCCGCATCATGACAGCCAGTTTTCGGCTTTCTCTACTGAGGTGCTCATCCGGGCTAGCGGGGACACAATCACAGTTGTTCTCCCTTTACTACCCTAGCCGATATAGCGAAACGTAAGGTAGCAAGCACAGGAGCCGAGCAACCCAACTATTGACCAAAGACATGATTCGGAGCTGATGCATATAAGGCCAAACTCGTGACGCTGAACACTCCCTATAGGTCTTTGGACTTTACAATATACACCGGGCTGGATACAACCCCTGGTGATAAACCCATGGTATCAAGGCACATGTGGAAATCCGACGTGGGAAAAAGCATGGGTGGTGAGAGCATAAATCTCAAAACACAGTACAAACCGGGCTGCTTCTATAACATCCACTTTAGTACGACGAGCCGTATGTTTACAGATGATGCCGGTATCTTTCTTGGACATTTTACATGCCAGGAAAGTATAAAACAACAAGAGATAAAAAAGGTTTACACAAGGTCTTATTCTAAAAAAGAAACCTTAATGCGGGGCCGTGCTGCATGTCCGCGCCTTTGTCTCCGTCGTGAAGTGTCCTTGAAGGGTATAGTATGATGGACATCTGTAAAAAAGGAAAAGAGACCAGGTAAAAGAATCTGGTGTGGCCGTGAGTAAAGCTGGTTCGTTTTAGTGAACCGTGAAGGATAACTTCTAGGGTCTGAATAGGGTCGAGCCGAACTATGGACCTTTTGTGTGCAGAGTGCCCCTGAAGCCGCCCAAGGAATTTTGAGTATATCTCCTTATGGGGCGGTCGTTGGGGGTGTAGTTGCTAATCAAGCTCAGGTTTATCTAAGCTGCCGCACTGAGTTGTGCGCCGGACATGTTTAGCTGTGTCTGCGGTCTTAATGACCGATGAGCTATTCAGCTTGAATAGGCCATTTTGTGCTTCGACCGCTAGAGCCACCGTGTATTCCTCTGTGCGGAGAGAGCAGTCCATATTTCCACTGACCGTAATGACGCCATGAGGTCTAGGCATTTTGAGTTTTAGGTAAGTATAATGCGGGACTCCATTAAAACGGGCAAAGGCCGTTCTTCCGAGTAGTGCATGATAGCCGCTTCGGAACGGAGCAATGTCAAAGATTAGTTCTTTGCTTCGAAAGTTGTCCGGCGAGCCGAATACAACATCCAATGTTAGAGAGCCAGTGCAGCGGGCTTCCATGCCCGGTATAACTCCTTTAAAGGTAGTGCTGCTTGGCTTGATTCTTGATGGGTCTATCCCCATCTTGCGGACAGTGTCCAGATATATCAGATTGAGACTGCTGTCGCCGTCCATGAGGACTCGAGTGAGGTGGTATCAGTCGACTATTGGGTCGAGCACTAGGGCAGCCGAACCTCCATGACGGATACTAGTCGGGTGATCCCTGCGATCAAAGGTGATCGGACAGGCAGACCATGGGTTGAATTTGGGGGCAATGGGTACAACGGCGTAGACATCGCAGAGTGCGCGCTTGCGCTCCCACTTTGGGATATGAGTGACGTAGATCATGTTCACTGTTTTAATCTCCGGTGGAAATTTCTTCTGTCCCCCCATGTTCGGTTGGCGAGGTTCATTGTCACATCCCTGGTTCTAGTAATGCCTAATGTTAGCTCTTGGTGATGCATCATGTTTACCTTTCACAGAAAATTGAAATGGGGATGACAGAGACCCCCAACACCACCTAACTCAACTAGGGTTACTAAAATACTTTTTCAATAAACCCAAAATGCCCTTCTAAAATGTTCATCATCTTGGCATTGGTCTAGAACCTCTCCCAAAAATGGTGCACATTTTTCTAGGCCATTCTGGATTTGAATTAAATCATATGTTATTTGCATTTGGACATTTAAATGCTATAAAATATTTTAAATGTCTAAATAATCATAAAATGAAATGTTTACTGTTGTATATATTTCCAACAGTGGGCATGAGCAGTTTCATGATTTTTGAGTTAGCATTAGTATTTTTAATAAAGTCCTAAAGATTACAGAGAAATAGAAAAAACAAAAAACAATTAAAAGAGAGAGAGAGAGAGTGAACCACCTGGGCCAACTTACCTGACCTTCCAGCCCACCTGGTGGCCCAGCTGGCAGCCCAGCCCACCAGGGGCTCCCGTGTCTTCCCCTTCCTCTGCCAGAAGGATCGAGGCGCGTGGCCACCATACGCCGGCACGCGCACGGCCACCTCCTGCCTGCTTGCCGCTGCTGGAGTCATCCCCGAGCACCACACAACCCCCCTAACCCCTCTCACTCTCTCCCCGTGGCCCTCCTATCCTCTGCTCTCTCTCTCACGGCCGCCCAAACCAGCCGGTGCCCGCTGCCGCAAAGCACCGCGCTCACCGCCGTCCCCTTGCTTCGTGGCTGTGACCTCTAGCTCCGCCTCGATGCCGTGAAACTCCAAGACGAAGCACGCACCCGTGGGACGTCTGAAAAGACGCCACTGTCTTCGTTTCCATCGCCGGCCGCCGGAGATCCCCCTCGATGCTCCGCTCGCTTTGGTGCCACCCCGAGCTTGTCGAGGCCACCGCTGCTCCCACTGTGAGCTCCTGTCTCGTTTCCCCCTCTCCCCTGGCTCATTTTCTTCCTCTAACACCGATGCCCGTCAGAGCCGAGAGCTCTTCGCCGCCGGCCATGTCGCCGCTGTGGCCTCCATTGCCTAGAGTTGCAACCGAGCACACAACCATGCTCAATGCACCCCCAGGAGGCCATTGCACCCATCTTTGCCTCATGCCGTGCTCCCTAACACCGAAACCCAGTTCACCCGAACTCTGGCCGCTGCCTTAAAGCTCTCCGTCGTCGACTCCGGCCACCCCAGGCCCGGCTACTGCCACCAGCCGACGTGCTGCAACGCCAACTACCCGTAGAGACCAACCGCGGTTCAAACCGCGGCCTATACACGAAACCCGAGCAACTCCGGCGAGTTGCCGCCACAGTTTTGGTCGCCGCCGACTGAAATCCGGTGACGCCGACGTGGCGCCCTTAGTTAGCCACTAATGACCCTGCTAATTACCCCCTGACTCACTTACATATGGGCCCCACGCCCTAAATAACCCGGGTTTGTTCCTATTTAAATAAAACTAACCCCCACGGGCCCCACAGGTCAGTTTGAACGGCCCTGTCACACTTTGACCGACCCCACACGTCAGTGTTGACCATGCTGACGTGTCTGTTGACCGGGCCCACCTGTCAGCGTCACTAACCAGCCCCAGTAACTGACCAGTGGACCCCACTAGTCAGGTTTGACTTGGAGGCGCCCAGTTGACCTACTGACATCAGGGTGATGTCATGCTGACGCAATATGTATTTTCTGGATTTATTTTAATTCGGGAAATTCCAGAAAATGTCCAAAACTTCCAAAAATCATAGAAATTCAACCGTAACTCCAAATGAAATAAATTATATATGAAAAATGATCAGAAAAATCTAAAGAATCTGTTTATGACATTATCATGCATGTTTGAACAACTTAAAGCTGCTGTATACAACAATTTGAATTAATGGCATTTGAAATGTCATATATGGAGTTTGAATTTGAATCTTAGATTCAAACCAACTCCATTTAACTTGCTGCTAGTTGCATTAGCTCAAACCACATCATATTGCCATGTCATGATCATGTATCATATCATGCATTGCATTGATTGTGTTCTTCCTTGTTTGCCGGTGTTTGTCCCCTCCCGATAGACGTGGTTCTGACGATGAGTTCGATGACACCGATGAAGAACTATATTATCTTCAGAAGTCCCAGGCAACCAAAACCCCCTTGTTCATTCTGATACAATCCCACTCTCTCGCTCCTACTCTCTTTTACTGCATTAGGACAATAACGATTCATCTGTTACTTGCTGCGGTAGTTGAACCCCTTTATCCTCTACATGACCTATCATTGCCACAGTAAATAGATGAAGCCCACTAGCATGAGTAGGAGTTGTTTGAGCCCTGATGTGCCTACTCATTCATGCTTGTTTGTCATGCCTGCTATGCTTAGAGTTGTGTCAGGTCTGATTCATCGGGGATGAATTGGAACATGATAAACATGTCCTACTGTGTGTGAGCTAAGTGCGTGAACACGATTTGGTAAAGGTAGCGGTGAGAGGCCATGTAGGAGTACCTGGTGGGTTGTCTCATTGAAGCCGTCCTTAGGAACTGAGTTCTGTGTTTGTGATCCATGAAACAACTACTACCATGCATTGGGCCCTGAAATATGACGCCGCTCGACTTCTTAATCACCCTTGTTCTCTGTCCAAGAGTTGCAAGTAGTTTCTGGTGTTTGTAGTATGCTGGAGGCCGTGGACAGCGCTGACCGAAGGGGCGGGCTGTGATGTGGTAGGCACATGTCCGGGTATGCCGGGAACCCGTTTGGTGTTGTGGAACCCTGTACACATCGTTCGGGGCCGTAGGTGGAAACCTCGACCGGACTCCCTATGGATGGGACCTGAATAGGCGATAAACCTGGACTAGAGACTTGAGTGCTTAGGTAGGTCGTGGTCTACACCCACGTTGGCTTTCGCTTGAAGTCTGTCGAGCACATGTCGTGTGCAGACGCTAAGTGGTGGAAACATGTATGAAGAAGTACACCCCTACAGGGTTAACATCATCTATTCGAATAGCCGTGTCCGCAGTAAAGGACTTCTGGGTTGCGTATAACAGTTCATAGACAAGTGAAAGTGGATACTCTAAAATACGCAAGATAAGTGTGAGTGCTATGGATGGCGTTCTCGTACGGAGACGGGAGCGGATCCATAGTGGTGTATTGATAAGGTGAATATGTGGACTCGCGTGTGCCACCTCAAAAGAGTTACTTGCAGTCGTAGTTCAGGATAGCCAGTGAGTCAAAGCTGGCTTGCTGCAGTTAAACCCCACCATCCCCTTTGTTGATAATGATGCATATGTAGTTAGTTCTGGTGTAAGTCTTGCTGGGTACATTTGTACTCACGTTTGCCTATTTTATGTTTTGTAGAGAGACTTTAGTCTCGCTAGTAGTTCCGCTTGGACTTCGACGTTTATATTGTTACCTCAGCTACGATCTTGTGCCCTTGGCAGGATCTGGTAGATAGTCAGGCTTTTCAGCCTTTTTCATTTATAGATGTCTGTACCCAGACATGTTAAGCTTCCGCTTGTGCTTTGACTTGTATGCTCTGAATGCTGGGTCGAGAGACCCATGTTTGTAATATCTCTCTCCTCGGAGCCTATTGAATAAAATACTTGAGTTGTAGAGTCGTGTTGTGATGCCATGTTGTATTTGCACATATCGAGCATATTGTGTGTATGTTATTGGAATGCTTGGTATGTGTGGGATCTGACTATCTAGTTGTTTATCCTTGGTAGCCTCTCTTACTGGGAAATGTCTCCTAGTGCTTCCACTGAGCCTTGGTAGCTTGCTACTGCTCCGGAACACTTAGTCTGGCCGGCATGTGTCCTTCTTTGTTCCTGTGTCTGTCCCTTCGGGGAAATGTCACGTAGTATCTACCGGAGTCCTGTTAGCCTGCTACAGCCCGGTTTACCGGAGTCCTGCTAGCCCAGTTGCTACAGCCCGGATTCACTCGCTGATGACCGACACATTCGTTGCTGGGTCACGTATGCCTGTCCCTGTAAGTTAGTGCCACTTTGGGTTCATGACTAGCCATGTCAGCCCGGGCTCCTTGTCATATGGATGCTAGCGACACTATCATATACGTGTGCCAAAAGGCGCAAACGGTTCCGGGCCTGGTAAGGCGACACCCGTGGGAATACCATGCGTGAGGCCGCAAAGTGATATGAGGTGTTACATGGTAGATCGGTGTGGCATTGAGTCGGGGTCCTGACGTCTTTTGGTATCAGAGCGTGACTGCCTGTAGGATTACCAAGCCAAACTGGTCGAAGTTGAGTCTAGAAATTCTTTAGTTATATAAGGGAATTGATTGTGGGATGGAACGTAAGGCTCTTTTTACTCCTTTACCTTATGCCCTTCTGATCTGAGTCATCTTATCTTTCCTACGGGGTTAAGGAACTAGGTTTTCTCTTCTTTCTACCAGGATCACGTGTTACTAATCCGTAGACTTATAGGAATGATGGATTCAAGGCTCAGTTCAGTTCTTACTACCTCCGTGTGTTGACAGTTTCTATCGGAACATTGATATTGTGATGTTGAATGGTTATGCCACCAATTTGCAGAATGTCTCAATTATTCTTGAGCATTTACAACCGTTATGCTGTCCGAGTCGTCCCAGGTTTCTAAACAGTCGAAAGCATTTGCAAATCCCTTCTTTCCATCCCCAAAGTTCCCTTGTGCCAAATCAACCACACTAACTTGTGTGTTGAGGTACTGCCTCGACATTTATGTTGGAGCTATTATTATGACCCTAGGTGTATAGAATATCACCTAGTAATCTAGTCATGTTCTGTGTTCCAGTGTGATGATTCTGGCCATCATTCTCAAAAGCATCTCGTGATGCCATTTAGTTGGTAGGTATTCTATTCCTGGGCTCTTGAACCCGAGATTCACTCTACCTACTTCATGTTGTTAATGTTTGCTAGTTCCTTTAGGTTGTTAGTAACCTTTGCGATAGTCCTCGAGGTCCGTGGTATTCCCTTCCTCCAAATACCATGAACCATTTTTGCAGAAGTTCCTCACTGAACCGAAAGATCACAACCAGAGTGCTCTTGATGAGTTCTCCATTCTATATCGTGACTCTGCCAGTCCTACCTTCTCCGCATGGGTTATCCGGAAGAAATATGATGAGCTTTGCTCGACATACTAATATGTGCATCCACAACTTAGAAAATCGTATGTTCCTTTGAGTTGTACCACTTTAGTTGTCTTTTGACCGTCGCCTATGTCACGCCCAAGATGCGACCCTATCCTAAAGGAACTCGAAGGTCCCACCAAGGATAGAAGCGCATCTGGAAGATGATTTTGCAAGGTGGATATCATTACATCAACATTACATAAAAGATAGGGATACATACAAAAGGCATACAATGCCACATGAATACAACATCACAATACATAAGAGCATCATCCGACTACGGATGAAACACAAACAGAATCTCAAACGACATCCACCCTGCTAGCCCAGGCTACCGACCTGGAACCTATCCCCTGATCGAAGAAGCAGAAGAAGAACTCCAAAACAAGTAACATCGCTCTCGCATGATGACCATCGCATAACCTGTACCTGCAACTGTTGTTGTAGTAATCTGTGAGCCACGAGGACTCAACAATCCCATTACCATAGGTATCAAGACTAGCAAAGCTTAATGGGAAAGGAAGGGGTAAAGTGGTGAGGTTGCAGCAGCGACTAAGCATATATGGTGGCTAACATACGCAAATAAGAGCGAGAAGAGAAGCAAAGGAACGGTTGTGAAGCTAGCAATGATCAAGAAATGATCCTGAACTCCTACTTACGTCAAACATAACCCAAAAACCGTGTTCACTTTTCGGACTCCGCCGAAAAGAGACCATCGCGGCTACACACGCGGTTGATGCGTTTTAATACGGATCTGGTGTCAAGTTATCTACAACCGGACATTAACAAATTCCCTTCTGCCACATAACCGTGGGCACGGCTTTCGAAAGTTTAAACCCTGTAGGGGTGTCCCAACTTAGCCCATGATAAGCTCTCGCGATCAATGAATGATATTCCTTCTCCCAGGAAGAACCAATCAGACTTGGAATCCCAGTTTCCAAGACATTTCGACAACGGTAAAACAAGACCAGCAAAGCTGCCTGATGTGCCGCCAAATCCCGATAGGAGTTGCACATATCTCGTTCTCAGGGCACACCGGATAAGCTAAGCGTACACGAACCGACGTAACCCAAGTTGCCAAGGAATGGTCCTGCGCGGTGCTCTAGTTTGGACCAACACTCGGAGGAGCACTGGCCCGGGGGGGGGGGGGTAAATAAAGATGACCCTCGGGCTCCGAAAATCCAAGGGAAAAAGGGCTAGGTGAGGCAAATGGTAAAACCAAGGTTGGGCCTTGCTGGAGGAGTTTTATTCAAAGCGAACTGTCAAGGGGGTCCCATAAATCACCCAACCGCGTAAGGAACGCAAAATCCGGGAACATAACACCGGTATGACGGAAACTAGGGCGGCAAGAGTGGAACAAAACACCAGGCATAAGGCCGAGTCTTCCACCCTTTACCAAGTATATAGATGCATTAATTAAATAAGAGATATTGTGATATCCCAACATAATCCTGTCCACCATGGAGAAATCTTCAACTTCACCTGCAACTAACAATGCTATAGGAAGGGTTGAGCAAAAGCGGTAACATAGCCAAGCAATGGTTTGCTAGGAAGGGTAAAAAGGTTAGAGGCTGACATGACAATTGGGAGGCTTTATGAACAAGTGATAGGAAGCACATCATAGCGATAGAACGAAGCAACTAGCATAGCAATGATAGTAGTGATATCCAGGGTAGCAGTCATCTTGCCTGAAATCCCGCAAGGAAGAAGAATGAGTCCATGAAGAAGACAAACGGGAGCAGTCGAACGAATCCTCACAATCGCAACATTACCGGAACTAAGAAGCAACACCGGAAAGAAACAAACAACATGGTAAATGCACAAGCATAAACATGGCATGATGCACAAATAAGTATGATGCATGTCCGGTTTAAAGAGGCATGGCACGGCAAAGTGCAACAAACAATACTACAAGTTAAGTGGAGCTCAATATGCAACGAGTTGCATATTTACAAAACACCACATGGACATATTTAGTTTTATCTCGTTTAAGCTACCAAACAAAATTAAATGTTGTTAAACATGGCAAGAGGTGAGGCATAATAAAACTACCTATCTAAGCAAGTTTAAATGAGGCCGGAACCACAAAACAACAATTCCGAAAAATCCCCATGTGCATAAAATGAATTTGGTACAGTTCTGCCCTAAACCATATTTTATTGTTGTTAAACAGGAAAATAAAGTCCACCATGTTAAACTAGGCATTTTCCCACCCCATTTACATATAAAGTTTAATTAATTTGGAGCTACGGTTATTTAGTTATGAAATAAATCATTTTAACATGGCATATTAGCAAATTTAAACAAACAGCAAGTTAAACATTTTTAACATGGATAAAGGTGGCATATTATTAATCTACACAAAATTCTAAGCATTTTACATGTTTAAATCATTTTAATCCAATGCACGGTTCATGAGTTATTAAATGCATGAAGATGAGGGTCTTTTCTGCAAAATAGTAAATCCTGGATAAATAGAGAAATTTGCAGAACTAAAAAAAAACCTATACGGGCCGAAACTTGCTGGACCAACAGAGAGGAAAAACATAGGAGGGGGCGCTGGGGGGTGGCCTCACCCATGGGCTTCGGCCCGTTTGGAAGCAGAAGAGGCCGGCTGGGCTTGGTGGATCTGGCTGGCCTAGCGCGGTCGACGCTGGAGGTCAACGCACGGCTGGATCGAGCGGGCGAGACAGAGGATAGCGGGAGCGGTCCTATGCTCGAGAAGAAGCAGAGCAGCAGCGGCCTGGAACTTGGGCGCCGGAGGCAGGGACGGGGCCTTGTCAGCGGGATCCGGCCGGGAACAGGCAAGGGCGGCGGAGGCCGGCCGGATCTGGTGGTGGAGGCGAGGTTCCGACGGCAGCGCGAAGCAACAGGGGGTCAGGCGGCCACGAGGATCCTGGACGGAGAGAGCAGGAGGTTAGCTAGGGAAGAGGAGAAAGGGAGCACGGGAAAAATGAGAAGGCAAGGGAGAAGCTTGGCTCACTGGCCTGGGTCTCTTGCCGGCAGCGGGCGTGCGTGATGGAGCTGCTGGTCCAGTGATGCTCCGATGAAGAAGGAGGGCGATGAGGACGAGTGGAGGCACGCACGCGAGGACCTCGGGAGGGCGCCACGAGATTGGGCTACATGCTCGAGCTCGAGCAGCGAGCTCCTCTCGCTCGGACGCGGGCGTAGAAGATGGAGCTCGGGCTCCTGGTGCTGCGGACGGAGAAAAGGAGCGGCTCTGGGCCTCCGATGGCTGCTGCTGCTTGCGGCGACGCACAAGACAAACCCTCGGGCACGAGCAGGAGGGAGGAGGCTGCACGGGTGGAGGCCGAGAATAATTTGGATCGGGGGCGCGAATCGAGGAGGCGCAGTGGAGAGCAATGGTTGGCTGGTGGCTGAAATCGAGGAGGGGACGATTTGGATCTGGGAAGATCCCAAGGTGGAAGGAGAGACCAGGTGGAGTGGCGGCATGGTGATGGAATGGATGGGACATCTCCCTAGATTTTAGGGTTTGGTCTGATTTGGTTAGGGCTGCCCACTATATATAGTAGGTGGCTAATATGAGAGGGGAGTATGAGGGTAATCTGGACCCTTCGATTAAAATCGAATGGCCGAGAATAAATAGGTTAGCACGTCCAATTAAGAAAACGGAGATGTTTCGAAGATGATTGGAGATGATCCGGACCTGTTGGCCATGACCGCGCGGGTCGGGTTCGGAAGAGGTTTCGGACGCGCACAAGGGGTTTGCGGGCTGTGCAGAGAGGGTAGGAAGCCAGGTAAGAGGGAAACAAAACCTGGTTGAACTCAGATCGGTCAACAAAAGCAAGGGGGGACGCGACAACTACGAGCGAATGCAAGTTTTAAAAACAATGACAGCAACGAGTGCCGATGCAATGCAAATGATGCTATGAGATGAGATGCATGACATGAACAAAATGCAAAACAAACGACAAAAACCAACCATGAAGGAAATATCATGTCGCATCTCCGGAAAAGGCAAGAGTTGGAGTTACGAATATGGAAAGTTGTATCCGGGGCATTACAACACTCCACCACTACGAGAGGATCTCGTCCCGAGATCTAGGATGGCACCGGAGGGAAAAGGAAGAGGAAGAGAAGAGGTAAAACTAAGTTGCTTCTTCGACAAACGAGTGAAACCACGAACCTTGAGAGGTTGAACAAATTGAAAGAAACAAAACAACAGAGATGACCAAGATTACAAACAGTCCGTTGGACAAGAGGAACAAGGAACATTACGAGAACTTGAAGGTTGCAAAGACATGAATCAAGAGTTTAATGGACAAGATAGAATTTGAAACCACTCCGGTTAAAACAAGATGAGAGAGGAAGAATTCGGGCAACACTCTGATTGAAAGAAGAAGGAAAACTTGATAAGATAAAAAGAACTTGAAGAGATGAGACAACACTCCGGTTAAATGGATAAGCATGAAAAGAACACGGTCCTCACAATTCGAGATGATGAGTAAAGAGAGCGACATCACCATGCCTCCAGAAGAAAGAATAGAAGATAGATCATTGAAATAAAAGAATGTGGAAGAAAATGCCAACTTCTGCCACAAATGAGCTTGGAAAGCATCCTTGCAAAGAAGAATTTAACGGAGTTGTTGCAAAATCAACAACGAAAAGCACAAGCTTGTTGTGGGCTTATGGCAAACATCTCATAATGATGAGGTGACAACCTGCCACTAACGAAAAACAATTGCTTGTTTGAGATCAACGAAGGGATGAAAACTGCTTTTGCCGAGAGGATAGGAGAAAACTTGGATCATTGATAAGCACCACAATAGCAACATTACTTAGGGAAGGCTTTAGGTGAAATATAACCCAAGATAATTCCAACAGAGAGATTGATGGATTTAAAATACCTCATTCTTGACAACATGTGAATCACGAAACATGAATAGAAATTTTCAAGAATGATATAACACCATCTCAAAAGATAAGGTAGGAGAATTGCACTTCGAAATGCAAGAAGAAGAATACTTGAACGCCTCAAAACAAAACATGTGTTGAGCACCATGTTTAATTTTGAGTATAGCTTGGTGGATCATAGCTTCGAGAGAAATCTTGAAGAACAATTGAAGAATGAAAAGAATCCTTGACGAACCATCATGTAGAGCCTCCAAGAAGAACTCCGGTAATAAAAGGATGATAAAAAGAAAGAGAAGTTGAAAACACAAGGTGAAGCCTTGCGATGATTTAGATGGAGCTTCGCGACGAGATAATGCGGAAAACTTGGAACTCCAGAAAAGGAAAAGATGAAACACTAGAACCGAGAATTACTTCCTGATGAACAAACTCTGGAAGAAAAGAATTGAATCACCTCAAGGAAATAAGAATAAGATTTATTGTATTTTTATCCATCATCAAATTAAATTGATGGCAAGCAATGGATTAGGCATACTACTTATTCCCGTAAAAAGGATTAAGATAGATATGACACAAACTTGGGAAGGTCTTCAACGAACCACCGGTAGGATTGGAAAGAATGAATGAATTAATGTGATAATCAAAGAAAAAGAATCTTGAGCGAACCACTGTAAGAATTGAAAATGAAAGTAGCAAAGGCACAATTAACCGGGAAGAATTGGAAAATGAATGAAGATACTTGACAGAATTTAGATACAAGTGAACGAATAGATCATGAGCTGATTAGAGAATACTTGAATGAAGCACTGGTTAGATTTGGAGAACAAGAGTTGAAGGTTGAGAATGAGGAATTATGACATGATGGCCTTCGGAGGAAAGAAATGGAAACAACTCATGAAATGCTCCGGATGGTAAGAAAAGAATTCTCACAATCGAAAACAATTATGAGAGGATGACATAAGCTAGAACTATGAATCTTCAAGAGAACGGACCCAGATTTAAGAGAAATCCTTCTTCGGTCGTCAAATGTTGAGAATGATGATGAGAACTACCATGAATTGTTGAGATACTTCAGGAGAATTAAAAGAGGAAAGGTCGAGCCAAAGATGAAAAGAATTTGAAAACGACCTTGGAGAAGGCATGTGACTGATGAAAATTCATTCTTACGTCAAACTCTGAAAAGAATTTGGAAATAACTCCGGGAGAATTAGAAGAGTCAGGTAAGATCCTGGAAAAAGACCTGTGGGATTAGGACCCACTGAAAAGAAACACCATTAAAAAGGTCGCTTGGAAGAGAGATTGCACCGGTTGAATTAAATGACATGAATGAGATAACAACCTCGAAATATCTTGAACGGATTGAGAATGGAAATAGAAGTCTTGTGAGATATCTTCAGCACTCCAGAACAAATGAATAGGAAGAAGTGAATGATTGAGAGGTGCACAAGCATGAGAAAGCATTTGACACGAGGAAAGGAATATGATCAACACCGAAAGCTTGAATTAAATCCACTGGAAAAGAATACGAGAATGAAGATTGGTGAACTTGCAACTGTTGAGCATCTTCATGGGAAATCACCGGATAAGAACACTGACAGGAAAAGAATGGAGAAACTTCACATCCATAAGATGGATACTTGATGAAGATATCTGAGTCCTTGAAGAAAAGGGTGGGAGGGCAGGGAAAACAAAGACAACTTGGGATGGATGAAACAAACACCGGTGAGAAAACTTAGAGTTGATCTTGCGGATGTTGAAAATGATCGGATCCACTTGAATAGAAGCACGCCGGTTTGGAAAAGAATTGACATGACAATCTCGATAAACAAGAAGGATTAGCACTCTCATAGAAATATGAGAACACCGCTTGAAAGGTATGGAATCAACACTTGACTTTGAAGCAACTCGAATACCACAAATAAAACAAAACAAAGGATTTGGCTTGCAGAATAAGCCGGAACAAATACATATGATAGAGATTTAACCAATCCCATATCATGCATCTGTCGGAAAGATATTCTAGGAGCTACTGGAATTCCCACCTATAAACTCCCGAAACTTTCTGGTTATGCAATCTGGTGTTGGGGTACAGGGGAAGCAATATATCTCACCCAAACTAACAATCCCTACATCCAACTGTATCCATCCGTCAACACATAACCAAGAAACCTCTGGAAATCGTGTACCTCAACCTTCGAAAAGCATCCGTTATACAAGCTATGGCAATACTCCCGAACTCCCGCCCCAGTACTGGGTGGCGTCGAGGTTATCTCACCAACAACCGCATAAAAGAGATTTTCAATGTCGGCAAAACTCAGGTATTCCAGAACTGCAACGATAAAATTATGACGACAACACCTCGGAGCTCAACTCCCCGGGTCACTGCCACATAAAAGACAGGAGGCACCAAGAACAATGTTCTTGTCACAAAACCATCGAAATGATCCCAAGATACCCGCGTGATCCTAAAAAAAATTAGTGAAATTTGAGGAGAGGAAAGACAAAACATCTATGTCAGGAGACCTCACCAGAGCGACGAAGGGGTTGAGGAGTAAAAAAGAATCCTACTCTCCGATATATATAATCCTAAGACTCAAAGAATAGTTTTCTTCTAGACTTAACAACGACCGACAATCAAGGGGGCTCCTATGGTCGGTCGAGGCTCTGGTTACCAACTTGTCACGCCCAAGATGCGACCCTATCCTAAAGGAACTTGAAGGTCCCACCAAGGATAGAAGCGCATCTTGAAGATGATTTTGCAAGGTGGATATCATTACATCAACATTACATAAAAGATAGGGATACATACAAAAGGCATACAAGGCCACATGAATACAACATCACAATACATAAGAGCATCATCCGACTATGGATGAAACACAAACAGAAACTCAAATGACAGCCACCTTGCTAGCCCAGGCTGCCGACCTGGAACCTATGCCCTAATCGAAGAAGCAGAAGAACTCCAAAACAAGTAACATCGCTCTCGCATCATGACCATCGCATAACCTGTACCTGCAACTGTTGTTGTAGTAATCTGTGAGCCACGAGGACTCAGCAATCCCATTACCATGGGTATCAAGACTAGCAAAGCTTAATGGGAAAGGAAGGGGTAAAGTGGTGAGGTTGCAGCAGCGACTAAGCATATATGGCGGCTAACATACGCAAATAAGAGCGAGAAGAGAAGCAAAGGAATGGTCGTGAAGCTAGCAATGATCAAGAAGTGATCCTGAACTCCTACTTACGTCAAACATAACCCAAAAACCGTGTTCACTTCCCGGACTCCCCCGAAAAGAGACCATCACGGCTACACACGCGGTTGATGCGTTTTAATACGGATCTGGTGTCAAGTTATCTACAACCGGACATTAACAAATTCCCATCTGCCACATAACCGCGGGCACGGCTTTCGAAAGTTTAAACCCTGCAGGGGTGTCCCAACTTAGCCCATGATAAGCTCTCGCGATCAACGAAGGATATTCCTTCTCCCAGGAAGACCCGATCAGACTCGGAATCCTGGTTTACAAGACATTTCGACAACGGTAAAACAAGACCAGCAAAGCCGCCCGATGTGCCGACAAATCCCGATAGGAGTTGCACATATCTCGTTCTTAGGGCACACCGGATAAGCGAAGCGTACAGGAACCGACGTAACCCAAGTTGCCAAGGAATGGTCCCGCACGGTGCTCTAGTTTGGACCAACACTCGGAGGAGCATTGGCCCGGGGGGGGGGGGATAAATAAAGATGACCCTCGGGCTCTGGAGACCCAAGGGAAAAAGGGCTAGGTGAGGCAAATGGTAAAACCAAGGTTGGGCCTTGCTGGAGGAGTTTTATTCAAAGCAAACTGTTAAGGGGGTCCCATAAATCACCCAACCGCGTAAGGAACGCAAAATCCGGGAACATAACACCGGTATGACGGAAACTAGGGCGGCAAGAGTGGAACAAAACACCAGGCATAAGGCCGAGTCTTCCACCCTTTACCAAGTATATAGATGCATTAATTAAATAAGAGATATTGTGATATCCCAACATAATCCTGTCCACCATGGAGAAATCTTCAACTTCACCTGCAACTAACAACGCTATAAGAAGGGCTGAGCAAAAGCGGTAACATAGCCAAGCAATGGTTTGCTAGGAAGGGTAAAAAGGTTAGAGGCTGACATGGCAATTGGGAGGCTTGAGGAACAAGTGATAAGAAGCGCAACATAGTGATAGAACGAAGCAACTAGCATAGCAATGTAGTAGTGAGATCCAGGGTAGCGGTCATCTTGCCTGAAATCCCGCAAGGAAGAAGAACGAGTCCATGAAGAAGATAAACGGGAGCAGTCGAACGAATCCTCACAATCGCAACATTACCAGAACTAAGAAGCAACACCAGAAAGAAACAAACAACATGGTAAATGCACAAGCATAAACATGGCATGATGCACAAACAAGTATGATGCATGTCCGGTTTAAAGAGGCATGGCATGGCAAAGTGCAACAAACAATACTACAAGTTAAGTGGAGTTCAATATGCAACGAGTTGCATATTGACAAAACACGACATGGACATATTTAGTTTTATCTTGTTTAAGCTACCAAACAAAATAAAATGTTGTTAAACATGGCAAGAGGTGAGGTGAAAGATCCCAAATTTCCAATTTGGCATGTTATACATAGGTCATACATGCATATCATATTTTATTGCGTTTACATTTGCAATCCTCGAAATCCTAAGCAACTCAAGGACCTTCAGAGAGAGTTGGGGATTTTCTAATTTTCATATTTGAAATTTTATCAAATAGTGAAGATGAGGATTTGATTTTAATTATTTTCTCTCCAAAAAATATTTCATTTTAAAATAATAAATGAGGGGAGATAATATGACTTCTCCAAAATAATTGGAATATCGGAGGAAAAATGTTAAAATCATTTTTGGATTTTATTTGAATTTATTCGGGATTTTATTTGCTCCTAGAAAAATGTTGCATGATTTAAAATTGCATTTTAGGGGCCAAGAAATGTTCATCTTGTTCTAAATATTTTATTTAGACCGAGAAAACTTGTTTTGGAATTTTTAGATTTTTATTTATTTTTCTAGGAATTTTTCTTCGGCGGAATGTTTTAAAAAAAAACCTCGCGCCCGACTGGGCCGAAGGCCCAGCCGAGCAGGCCGGCCCAGCCCCCGCGCCGCCGCCTTCCCCGCGCCGCCGCCGTGCTTGGCACGGACGCCGAGGGCGAGTCCGAGCTGGACTCCACCCCGGGCGCCCCCTTCCCCAAGCCGCCCGCCCCGCCCTTCTATTTAAGCCGCCGCCCCCGCCGCCCCACCACCACCCACCACCACCCACCACCCGCCGCCGCCGCCGGAGCCAGAGCCGCCCCGAGCCCCGATCCGCCGCTGCCGGAGCCGCCGCTGTCGCCCCGCGTCGCCGCCGCCTCCAGCCACCACCCCGCAGCCACCCGAGCCCTGCCGGAGCCGCCGCCCCGCCGGACGAACCTCGCCGGAGTTACCCGACCCCGCCGCCGGTTTTCTTAAATAAACCCTTCGTTTTTTTGAAAACCCTAGATCGTTTTTTTATAGATCGGTTTATTTCGTCGGTTTATTTACTTAGCGAACGTCCGTTCGTCCGTTCTATTAACGAACGCGTTCTCTGTTTAGTTTCTGCTAACAAACGTCCGTCCGTTTAGCAGTTCGTCGCTTTTCTTTTTATCGGATTTATTCCGCGATTATTCTGATCGCGATTTCTGATCCGATGTTCAAACCTGTTTATCTTTTCGCTCGTTTATCGGAATCAGGCGATTCTAGCGCCTGGAGTTTCGTCTCGAAACCCTCTTTCCGAATAATCAACTTCAAACAAGATTTTTCTTCTGTAAAATTTGGCTTAGATCCAGATTAGTAAAACGACGTTGTTTCTTTGGCCGTTGAGTTTCGATGCTTCGTTTGTTTGATTCTTTTTGCAAACCGGAGTTCTTAAGTTGAACTCTCCAGTCAGACTCTTTTATCTGGAGTTCTACTTGTGCATCTTTGATTGTTGCTTATGTATGTTATTGTTTGCCTGCGCTAGAATTCCCGGAGTGCGAAGCGTGTTACTACGAGTCTCTAGGATACCCGGATCGTCAGCAAGGCAAGTAACACATTGATCATACTCTTTTCATACCCAGTTTTTATGCATTAGTTTCAACCCTCAAACATTGCATGACTAGGATGTCTTTAACATGTGGGTTGGGAAGTAGTTGCTGAGGTAGAACCTATTGCCCTGTTTATTATCAAACCCTTGGGAGTTACTTCTACGTTATGCTTATATTGCCATGCTATGCTCGTAGACGTGGATTGGGTTTGAGTGATATCCATGACAGATGTGAGATTGTAATTAATGGTTTACTTAAGGTGGCAACTTTAATACACATCTGGGTGGATTGAGGCACCTGGGGTTACCAGTGATTGCCTGTTTTATTTTTGGAAATCCCGGGGTTACCGTGTGATTCTCCTATGGACCGCCACCCAGGCTCAAAGGGAACTGAGTCTATTCATGCTAGAAACTTCCGTGTGCAGCCGCAAGCTATTATGGGCTCTAGCATAGTTTGAGTAAGTTGCGTGAAGCTCTTGAAGAGGTGGATCAGCAGGTAGTGGGTTTGTAGGTTTGGTATGGTCTGCCCGGAGTAGAGAGTTAATGCTTCTGAAAGACTGTGTCTCGGTCATCCGTCTCTCAAACACCATGCAGTGCGAGAATCAACGGAGGCGATCGAGTCTTGCGGGGAAAAGTGCGCAAACCTCTGCAGAGTGTACAATCTAATCATGGTTAGCCGTGTCCCCGGTTATGGACAATTCTGAGTATCTAGTACTTGAGTATTCGCATGTATCTCAACACTCTTAAAATTAATTTTGCTTGGGTTGTTAATTACTTTTAATTGGGATCATTGAGTTGGGGTTACCTTCTCAAATGATGTTTCAACTACCATGATAGTTAAATTAAAATTGATTCCTTTGTAGTAGGGAAAAATTGGCTTTTCGCAAAAACTGTAACCATAGAGCTTTCCACCAGCCAAATATGCATGTAGTAGTAGCATTATTCTGTTATTGCTCTTTTGTGTTACATTGCCAGCATATTCCATGTGCTGACCCGTTCTCGGGCTGCAACGTATTATGTTGCAGACTTTTCAGACGAGGAGTAAGGTTCGTAGGTCGTTGCCGTGCAGCTCAGTTATGCCGTTGGAGTTGATGGACTCACTTTATCTTCCAAGCCTTCCGCTGTTATCGCATTAGATGGCCTTAAGCCATATTATTGTAATAAGTTCTCTTTTGAGACATTCGATGTAATAAGTGTGTGATTGCTACTCTGTTATAAATCCTTCGAAGTACTGTGTGGTGTCAGCATTACTGATCCAGGGATGACACCTGAGCACAGAGACTTGACCATCTGAGGTCGGGTCGCTACAAGATGGTATCAGAGCACACGCTGAGTGTAGGACACGACCACTAAGATAAACCATAGATCACACTCTCTTCTCATTTCTGACTCCTCTTCTCTTTCCACCCTTTAGGATGAAGGAGATGAAGACCAAGTTTGCACAACCAGATGAAGACACACCTTTTGGACGCCACTTGAGGGAAGTCACTAGGTACTTGAATATTGGAATACCAAGCTTCACTGGGACGAACAACGCCACCCTACCGGAAGAAGAGCGCTGGATGATTCAAGTACGAGTTCCAGGAAGGACGTTCTCGCCAAATTCCAAACCTATAGAGTTTTCTTTCGAAGCACCCACCTGGAGCCTTGGCAAGAGTATGGCAGCTCATATTACCATGGGACGCATTGGAGAAATCTACAACAAGAACTAGAGGATACCACCTATCAAATATGTGGGCGCCGAGATGAACAATGGGAGATGATCAGCACCAGGAAGGATAGATCTGTCGCAGCCTTTATCCAGGAGCAAAACCAGCACATTCGACGTCAGGAGAACCAGATGTGCGCAGACATGATCGAGTTGAAGAAGGCGAAGACCAGGATCATCGAGCTGGAGGAAGAACTTAAGTTCACACGCGATGGATATGAGGAGGAAATCAAGACGCTATTGGAGAAGAATGACGACCTAGTTGAGAAGATCGGAATTTTCATGGGAGGACCAGTTCCGAAAGAAGACCTCATTCGTCCGGACAACTACATCATCATCGACGACACCGACTCGGATTCAAGTGATGATGACTACGAAGATGAAGCTGGAGCAGACATCATGGAGTCTTCCACCGATCAAAATTTTAGATGACCACCATATGATACTAGTATTCCCCCATGTAACTAGTAGTAGTGAGCACTTTTGCGATAGTCCTAGACCGCTTTGTATGCCCTTGCTTGATTGATTGAATGAATGCTTGTGTTTGCCTCATATACATATGGGTAGTGTTTCCCCTAGATCTTTTTCTATTCTAAATCTCTTCCATCTAAACCCATCAGATGCCTCCGAGGAGAGACCCCGAGTTTGTTTTCCCACCGGAGATCACCCAGTTGATTCCAGCAGCAGAATGCCCTGATGCAGTTGTTAGTTCAGAACCATGGCAATGCCAATAACAACAATGCCAACAACAACAACCCGCCGCCAGTGGATAACCTCGCCCGTTTCTTAAGGTTACAGCCGCCGGTGTTCTCCAGTAGCATCGAGCCAATAGTTGCAGATGATTGGCTACGTCGTATTGGAAGGGAGTTAACCACCGCTGGATGCACAGATGCTGAGAAGGTGCGTTTTGCCGCACACCAACTGGATGGACCTGCAGCAGCATGGTGGGAGAATTTCACAGCCACCTATCCTATCGACACTGTCACATGGGCTCAGTTTCAGCAGGCTTTTCGCACTGCCCATGTCTCGACTGGAGCTATGCAGATGAAGAAGCGTGAGTTTCGCAACCTACGCCAGGGGAATCGTACTGTTGGTCAGTACGTGGATGAGTTTAGCAAGTTGTCACGTTATGCCCCTGATGATGTGGCCACAGATGCCGCGAAGCAGGAGAAGTTTATGGAAGGGCTGAATGATGAGATGAGTATGCAGTTGATGGTAGCAACCTTCAACAACTACCAGGAGTTGGTAGACAAGGCCCTGATGATTGAAGGGAAGCAGCAGCAGATTGATAATCGTAAGAGGAAGTATGGACAAGGAAAATACAATTCAGGAGCTCACCAGAAGCCCCGTTTGACTCCGAACTCAGGAGGACTTGTTCATAACCATGGAGGACATAATCATGCTGGAGGAGGATCGCATAACCATAATGGTGCGAAGAACGGGAATGGGAATGGAGCCAACAATAATCAGAACCGCTCTAACCCATCCACACCCGCAAAGAGGGACTTAAGCCAAGTCGTTTGCTACAAGTGCGGGAAGACAGGGCACTACGCCAATGACTGCTCTGAAGGAAAGAACGGGAATGGAAACGGGAGCGCAGGGAAGAAGCCCAATCCATTCAACAAAGGTCAAGTGAACCACGTTAACGTGGAGGAGGTTGAAGAGCAGCCGGACGCGGTAATAGGTAAGTTTTTGGTTCAGTCATTTACCGCTATTGTTCTTTTCGATACTGGTGCATCGCATTCATACATATCAAGGGGATTTGTGGAAAAGTTTAAGTTGCCAACCCAAACCCTTAGGACACCCCTCTTAGTGAGCTCGCCGGGATCAGAGTACATGGCTAGCAGATGGTGCACCCAGATACCCCTAATCATTGGCACGCATGTATTTCCGTCTGACCTAATTATCTTGGAGTCACAAGGATTGGATGTGATATTAGGTATGGACTGGATGTCAAAGTATGAAGGAAGTATTGACTGTGCTAGTAAGTCGATTTATCTTACCACCCCGGAGGGAACAAGGATTAAGTATGTATCTAGGCATGTGCCTAGGAGGAGCCAAGTAAACACCCTCACGGGAGTTGTACAGGAGGAAGTACCTGTAGTAAAGGATTTTCCGGATGTTTTCCCCGAAGAGTTACCAGGTATGCCACCGGATAGAGACATCGAGTTCTTGATAGAGCTATTGCCAGGAACAGGACCGATATCCAAGAGACCCTATCGGATGCCAGCAAATGATCTGGAGGAAATTAAGAAGCAGATTAAGGAGTTGTTGGAGAAAGGTTACATTCGTAGAAGCTCATCACCTTGGGGAGCCCCAGTACTTTTGGTGGAGAAGAAGGATAAATCCCTAAGGATGGTTGTTGACTACCGAGCTCTAAATGAAGTAACAATAAAGAACAAGTATCCCTTACCAATGATCAATGATCTGTTTGATCAGTTACAAGGAGCTAAGGTGTTTTCGAAGATTGATCTACGATCAGGATACCATCAGTTGAAGATCCGAGAGAAGGATATACCCAAGACAGCGTTTACCACTCGGTATGGATTATACGAGTATACGGTCATGTCATTTGGACTGACTAACGCCCCTGCCTATTTCATGAGTATGATGAACAAGGTATTCATGGAGTATTTGGACAAGTTTGTTGTGGTATTCATTGATGACATTATGATATACTCGAAGAACGAAGAAGAGCACGCGGAACACTTGCGTTTGGTTCTCGAGAAACTCAGGGAACATCAGTTATATGCCAAATTCAGCAAGTGCGAATTTTGGTTGAAAGAAGTTGGATTTCTTGGGCATGTTATATCAGGAGAGGGTATAGCAGTAGATCCCAGTAAGGTTCAGTCGGTCACTGAATGGTTGGCACCCACTTCAGTTGGCGAGATCCGCAGTTTTCTTGGACTAGCAGGATATTATCGGAGATTCATTGAGAATTTTTCCAAGATTGCTAAACCAATGACTGAATTGCTGAAGAAGGATACTAAGTTCAAATGGACGGAGGAGTGCGAGACAAGTTTTCAAGAGCTGAAGGAACGATTGACTACAGCCCCAGTGCTAACTTTGCCAGATATACATAAGGAGTTTCAAGTGTATTGTGACGCCTCTCGCTTGGGACTTGGATGTGTGCTTATGCAAGAAGGAAAAGTTGTTTCGTATGCCTCACGACAACTGAAGCCACACGAGTTGAACTATGCCATGCATGATTTGGAGTTAGCAGCCGTGGTGCATGCACTAAAAACCTGGAGACATTATCTTATTGGAAACCGTTGTGATGTGTACACGGATCATAAGAGCTTGAAGTACATTTTCACACAGAAGGAGTTGAACCTCAGGCAGAGGAGATGGTTGGAACTTATAAAGGATTACGACATGAAGCTACACTACCATCCAGGAAAAGCCAATGTCGTAGCAGATGCCTTGAGCCGGAAGAGTTATGCTAATGTTCTTGTGAGCAATGGAATGCCAAAGAATTAGCTGCAGAGATCATGGAACTACGATTGGAGATTGTTCCAAGAGGTTTTCTTGCAACAATGGAAGTTCAGTCAACACTGTTGGACAAGATTCGAGAAGCTCAGAAGGAAGACAAAGAGATTGCTGAGATAAGAGAGAGGATGGGCGAAGGTAAAGCCAAAGGTTTTCGCGAAGATGAGCACGATACCTTATGGTTTGAGGACCGAATTTATGTGCCCAACAATTCGGAGATCAGGAAGTTGATACTTCAGGAGGCCCATGACTCACCATACTCGATTCACCCCGGAAACACCAAGATGTATTTGGACTTGAAGGAACGTTTCTGGTGGACTGGAATGAAGAAGGATATTGCCGAGTATGTAGCCGTATGTGATGTATGTCAGAGAGTGAAGGCAGAACATCAGAAGCCAGCAGGACTATTACAGCCTATGCCAATACCCGAATGGAAGTGGGATAAACTTGGTATGGACTTTATTACCGGATTACCCAGAACCAAGACAGGATATGATTCTATATGGGTAGTTGTGGATCGATTGACTAAGGTAGCTCATTTCATCCCGGTGAAAACAACATATACCAGTGCGAAGTTGGCCAAGATATATATGACCAGGATCGTATGTTTACATGGAGTTCCGAGGAGCATCGTATCAGATAGAGGGACTCAGTTTACTTCAAAGTTTTGGCATCAATTGCACCAGACTTTGGGAACCCGATTGGAGTTCAGTACAGCTTTTCACCCGCAGACCGATGGGCAGACAGAGAGAGTCAATCAGATTCTGGAGGATATGCTAAGAGCCTGTGCGCTAGATTATGGATCTAGTTGGGATGACAATTTGCCGTACGCAGAGTTTTCTTATAACAACAGTTACCAGGCCAGTTTGAAGATGGCACCATTCGAAGCTCTGTATGGACGCAGGTGTAGAACACCATTGATGTGGGACGAGGTAGGAGATCGTCAGTTGTTTGGACCAGATTTGATCAAAGAATCAGAGGAGAAAGTCAAACTGATCAGAGACAGACTAAAGGTTGCTCAGTCCAGACACAAGAGTTACGCAGATTCAAAACGCAAGGAAGTAACTTATGAAGTTGGAGATAGAGCCTATCTACGAGTATCACCCTTGAGGGGAGTAAAACGATTTGGAGTTAAGGGAAAATTAGCCCCGAGATTCGTAGGACCGTATCGTATTTTGGAACGGATGGGAGAAGTTGCCTACAAGCTGGAGTTACCAGAAGGATTGTCAGGAGTTCACGATGTGTTTCACATATCACAGCTGAAGAAGTGCCATGCTGAGATGGCCGATATACCATTGAATGATACAGTACCGTTGGAGGCGATTCACTGGATAATAACTGACCTATGAGGAGAAGCCAGTTAAGATTCTTGAGTTTGATAGCCGAGTCACTCGCAACAAGGTGATCAAATTTTGCAAAGTTCAGTGGAGTCATCATTCTGAGGAGGAAGCCACCTGGGAACGAGAGGAGGATATTCGCAAGGACCATCCGCACCTATTTTCTAGCCAACCCGAATCTCGAGGGCGAGATTCATCTTAAGGGGGTAGGTTTGTAACATCCCAAATTTCCAATTTGGCATGTTATACATAGATCATCCATGCATATCATATTTTATTGCTTTTTCATTTGCAATCCTCAAAATCCTAAGCAACTCAAGGACCTTCGGAGAGAGTTGGGGATTTTCTAATTTTCATATTTGAAATTTTATCAAATAGTGAAGACGAGGATTTGATTTTAATTATTTTCTCTCCGGAAAATATTTCATTTTAAAATAATAAATGAGGGGAGATAATATGACTTCTCCAAAATAATTGAAATATCGGAGGAAAAATGTTAAAATCATTTTGGGATTTTATTTGAATTTATTCGGGATTTTATTTGCTCCTAGAAAAATGTTGCATGATTGAAAATTGCATTTTAGGGGCCAAGAAAAGTTCATCTTGTTCTAAATATTTTATTTAGACCGAGAAAACTTGTTTTGGAATTTTTAGATTTTTATTTATTTTTCTAGGAATTTTTCTTTCGGCGGAATGTTTTAAAAAAAAAACCCTCGCGCCCGACTGGGCCGAAGGCCCAGCCGAGCAGGCCGGCCCAGCCCCCGCGCCACCGCCTTCCCCGCGCCGCCGCCATGCTTGGCACGGATGCCGAGGGCGAGTCCGAGCCGGACTCCATCCCGGGCGCCCCCTTCCCCAAGCCACCTGCCCCACCCTTCTATTTAAGCCGCCGCCCCCGACGCCACACCACCACCACCACCACCCGCCACCCCGCCGCCGCCGCCGGAGCCCGAGCCGCCCCGAGCCCCGATCCGCCGCCGCCGGAGCCGCCGCCATCGCCCCGCGTCGCCGCCGCTCCAGCCACCACCCCGCAGCCACCCGAGCCCCGCCGGACGAGCCTCGCCGGAGGTACCCGACCCCGCCGCCGGTTTTCTTAAATAAACCCTTCGGTTTTTTTGAAAACCCTAGATCGTTTTTTTATAGATCGGTTTATTTCGTCGGTTTATTAACTTAGTGAACGTCCGTTCGTCCGTTCGTTTTAACGAACGCGTTCTCTGTTTAGTTTCTGCTAACGAACGTTCCGTCCGTTTAGCAGTTCGTCGCTTTTCTTTTTATCGGATTTATTCCACGATTATTCTGATCGCGATTTCTGATCCGATGTTCAAACCTGTTTATCTTTTCCTCGTTTATCGGAATCAGGCGATTCTAGCGCCTGGAGTTTCGTCTCGAAACCCTCTTTCCGAATAATCAACTCAAACAAGATTTTTCTTCTGTAAAATTTGGCTTAGATCCAGATTAGTAAAATGACGTTGTTTCTTTTGCCGTTGAGTTTCGTTGCTTCGTTTGATTTGATTCTTCTTGCAAACCGGAGTTCTTAAGTTGAACTCTCCGGTCAGACTCTTTTATCTGGAGTTCTACTTGTGCATCTTTGATTGTTGCTTATGTATGTTATTGTTTGCTTGCGCTAGAATTCCCGGAGTGCGAAGCGTGTTACTACGAGTCTCTAGGATACCCGGATCGTCAGCAAGGCAAGTAACACATTGATCATACTCTTTTCATACCCAGTTTTTATGCATTAGTTTCAACCCTCAAACATTGCATGACTAGGATGTCTTTAACTTGTGGGTTGGGAAGTAGTTGCTGAGGTAGAACCTATTGCCCTGTTTATTATCAAACCCTTGGGAGTTACTTCTACGTTATGCTTATATTGCCATGCTATGCTCGTAGACGTGGATTGGGTTTGAGTGATATCCATGACAGATGTGAGATTGTAATTAATGGTTTACTTAAGGTGGCAACTTTAATACACATCTGGGTGGATTGAGGCACCTGGGGTTACCAGTGATTGCCTGTTTTATTTTTGGAAATCCCGGGGTTACCGTGTGATTCTCCTATGGACCGCCACCCAGGCTCAAAGGGAACTGAGTCTATTCATGCTAGAAACTTCCGTGTGCAGCCGCAAGCTATTATGGGCTCTAGCATAGTTTGAGTAAGTTGCGTGAAGCTCTTGAAGAGGTGGATCAGCAGGTAGTGGGTTTGTAGGTTTGGTATGGTCTGCCCGGAGTAGAGAGTTAATGCTTCTGAAAGACTGTGTCTCGGTCATCCGTCTCTCAAACACCATGCAGTGCGAGAATCAACGGAGGCGATCGAGTCTTGCGGGGAAAAGTGCGCAAACCTCTGCAGAGTGTACAATCTAATCATGGTTAGCCGTGTCCCCGGTTATGGACAATTCTGAGTATCTAGTACTTGAGTATTCGCATGTATCTCAACACTCTTAAATTAATATTGCTTGGGTTGTTAATTACTTTTAATTGGGATCATTGAGTTGGGGTTACCTTCTCAAATGATGTTTCAACTACCATGATAGTTAAATTAAAATTGATTCCTTTGTAGTAGGGAAAAATTGGCTTTTCGCAAAAACTGTAACCATAGAGCTTTCCACCAGCCAAATATGCATGTAGTAGTAGCATTATTCTGTTATTGCTCTTTTGTGTTACATTGCCAGCATATTCCATGTGCTGACCCGTTCTCGGGCTGCAACGTATTATGTTGCAGACTTTTCAGACGAGGAGTAAGGTTCGTAGGTCGTTGCCGTGCAGCTCAGTTATGCCGTTGGAGTTGATGGACTCACTTTATCTTCCAAGCCTTCCGCTGTTATCGCATTAGATGGCCTTAAGCCATATTATTGTAATAAGTTCTCTTTTGAGACATTCGCTGTAATAAGTGTGTGATTGCTACTCTGTTATAAATCCTTCAAAGTACTGTGTGGTGTCAGCATTACTGATCCAGGGATGACACCTGAGCACAGAGACTTGACCATCTGAGGTCGGGTCGCTACAAGATGGTATCAGAGCACACGCTGAGTGTAGGACACGACCACTAAGATAAACCATAGATCACACTCTCTTCTCATTTCTGACTCCTCTTCTCTTTCCACCCTTTAGGATGAAGGAGATGAAGACCAAGTTTGCACAAGCAGATGAAGACACACCTTTTGGACGCCACTTGAGGGAAGTCACTAGGTACTTGAATATTGGAATACCAAGCTTCACCGGGACGAACAACACCACCCTACCGGAAGAAGAGCGCTGGATGATTCAAGTACGAGTTCCAGGAAGGACGTTCTCGCCAAATTCCAAACCTATAAAGTTTTCTTTCGAAGCACCCACCTGGAGCCTTGGCAAGAGTATGGCAGCTCATATTACCATGGGACGCATTGGAGAAATCTACAACAAAGAACTAGAGGATACCACCTATCAAATATGTGGGCACCGAGATGAACAATGGGAGATGATCAGCACCAGGAAGGATAGATCTGTCGCAGCCTTTATCCAGGAGCAAAACCAGCACATTCGACGTCAGGAGAACCAGATGTGCGCAGACATGATCGAGTTGAAGAAGGCAAAGACCAGGATCATCGAGCTGGAGGAAGAACTTAAGTTCACACGTGATGGATATGAGGAGGAAATCAAGACCCTATTGGAGAAGAATGACGACTTAGTTGAGAAGATCGAAATTTTCATGAGAGGACCAGCTCCGAAAGAAGACCTCATTCGTCCGTACAACTACATCATCATCGACGACACCGACTCGGATTCAAGTGATGATGACTACGAAGATGAAGCTGGAGCAGACATCATGGAGTCTTCCACCAATCAAAATTTTTAGATGACCACCATATGATACTAGTATTCCCCCATGTAACTAGTAGTAGTGAGCACTTTTGCGATAGTCCTAGACCGCTTTGTATGCCCTTGCTTGATTGATTGAATGAATGCTTGTGTTTGCCTCATATACATATGGGTAGTGTTTCCCCTAGATCTTTTTCTATTCTAAATCTCTTCCATCTAAACCCATCAGATGCCTCCGAGGAGAAACCCCGATTTTGTTTTCCCACCGGAGATCACCCAGTTGATTCAGCAGCAGAATGCCCTGATGCAGTTGTTAGTTAAGAACCAGGGCAATGCCAATAACAACAATGCCAACAACAACAACCCGCCGCCAGTGGATAACTTCGCCCGTTTCTTAAGGTTACAGCCGCCGGTGTTCTCTAGTAGCATCGAGCCAATAGTTGCAGATGATTGGCTACATCGTATTGGAAGGGAGTTAACCACCGCTGGATGCACAGATGCTGAGAAGGTGCGTTTTGCCGCACACCAACTGGATGGACCTGCAGCAGCATGGTGGGAGAATTTCACAGCCACCTATCCTATCGACACTGTCACATGGGCTCAGTTTCAGCAGGCTTTTCGCACTGCCCATGTCTTGACTAGAGCTATGCAGATTAAGAAGCATGAGTTTCGCAACCTACGCCAGGGGAATCGTACAGTTGGTCAGTACGTGGATGAGTTTAGCAAATTGTCACGTTATGCCCCTGATGATGTGGCCACAGATGCCGCGAAGTAGGAGAAGTTTATGGAAGGGCTGAATGATGAGATGAGTATGCAGTTGATGGTAGCAACCTTCAACAACTACCAGGAGTTGGTAGACAAGGCCCTGATGATTGAAGGGAAGCAGCAGCAGATTGATAATCGTAAGAGGAAGTATGGACAAGGAAAATACAATTCAGGAGCTCACCAGAAGCCCTGTTTGACTCTGAACTCAGGAGGACTTGTTCATAACCATGGAGGACATAATCATGCTGGAGGAGGATCGCATAACCATAATGGTGCGAATAACGGGAATGGGAATGGAGCCAACAATAATCAGAACCGCTCTAACCCATCCACACCCGCAAAGAGGGACTTAAGCCAACTCAAACAAGATTTTTCTTCTGTAAAATTTGGCTTAGATCCAGATTAGTAAAATGACGTTGTTTCTTTTGCCGTTGAGTTTTGTTGCTTCGTTTGTTTGATTCTTTTTGCAAACCGGAGTTCTTAAGTTGAACTCTCCAGTCAGACTCTTTTATCTGGAGTTCTACTTGTGCATCTTTGATTGTTGCTTATGTATGTTATTGTTTGCTTGTGCTAGAATTCCCGGAGTGCGAAGCGTGTTACTACGAGTCTCTAGGATACCCGGATCGTCAGCAAGGCAAGTAACACATTGATCATACTCTTTTCATACCTAGTTTTTATGCATTTGTTTCAACCCTGAAACATTGCATGACTAGGATGTCTTTAACTTGTGGGTTGGGAAGTAGTGCTGAGGTAGAACCTATTGCCCTGTTTATTATCAAACCCTTGGGAGTTACTTCTACGTTATGCTTATATTGCCATGCTATGCTCGTAGACGTGGATTGGGTTTGAGTGATATCCATGATAGATGTGAGATTATAAATTAATGGTTTACTTAAGGTGGCAACTTTAATACACATCTGGGTGGATTGAGGCACCTGGGGTTACCAGTGATTGCCTGTTTTATTTTTGGAAATCCCGGGGTTACCGTGTGATTCTCCTATGGACCGCCACCCAGGCTCAAAGGGCAATGAGTCTATTCATGCTAGAAACTTCCGTGTGCAGCCGCAAGCTATTATGGGCTCTAGCATAGCTTGAGTAAGTTGCGTGAAGCTCTTGAAGAGGTGGATCAGCAGGTAGTGGGTTTGTAGGTTTGGTATGGTTTGCCCGGAGTAGAGAGTTAATGCTTCTGAAAGACTGTGTCTCGGTCATCCGTCTCTCAAACACCATGCAGTGCGAGAATCAACGGAGGCGATCGAGTCTTGCGGGGAAAAGTGTGCAAACCTCTGCAGAGTGTACAATCTAATCATGGTTAGCCGTGTCCCCGGTTATGGACAATTCTGAGTATCTAGTACTTGAGTATTCGCATGTATCTCAACACTCTTAAAATTAATATTGATGGGTTGTTAAGTACTTTTTAATTGGGATCATTGAGTTGGGGTTACCTTCTCAAATGATGTTTCAACCACCATGATAGTTAAATTAAAATTGATTCCATTGTAGTAGGGAAAAATTGGCTTTTCGCAAAAACTGTAACCATAGAGCTTTCCACCAGCCAAATATGCATGTAGTAGTAGCATTATTCTGTTATTGCTCTTTTGGGTTACATTGCCAGCATATTCCATGTGCTGACCCGTTCTCGGGCTGCAACGTATTATGTTGCAGACTTTTCAGACGAGGAGTAAGGTTCGTAGGTCGTTTCCATGCAGCTCAGTTATGCCGTTGGAGTTGATGGACTCACTTTATCTTCCAAGCCTTCCGCTGTTATCGCATTAGATGGCCTTAAGCCATATTATTGTAATAAGTTCTCTTTTGAGACATTCGCTGTAATAAGTGTGTGATTGCTACTCTGTTATAAATCCTTCAAAGTACTGTGTGGTGTCAGCATTACTGATCCAAGGATGACACCTGAGCACAGAGACTTGACCATCTGAGGTCGGGTCGCTACATGAGGCACAATAAAACTACCTATCTAAGCAAGTTTAAATGAGGCCGGAACCACAAAACAACAATTCCGAAAAATCCCCATGTGCATAAAATGAATTTGGTACAGTTCTGCCCTAAACCATATTTTATTGTTGTTAAACAGGAAAATAAAGTCCACCATGTTAAACTAGGCATTTTTCCACCCCATTTACATATAAAGTTTAATTAATTTGGAGCTACGGTTATTTAGTTATGAAATAAATCATTTTAACATGGCACATTAGCAAATTTAAACAAACAGCAAGTTAAACATTTTTAACATGGATAAAAGTGGCATATTATTAATCTACACAAAATTCTAAGCATTTTACATGTTTAAATCATTTAAATCCGATTTACGGTTCATGAGTTAGTAAATGCATGAAGATGAGGGTCTTTTCTGCAAAACAGTAAATCCTGGATAAATAGACAAATTCGCAGAACTAAAAAAAACCTATACAGGCCGAAACTGGCTGGACCAACATAGAGGAAAAACATAGGAGGGGCGCTGGGGGGTGGCCTCACCCATGGGCTTCGGCCCGTTTGGAAGTAGAAGAGGCCGGCTGGGCTTGGTGGATCTGGCTGGCCTAGGCGCGGTCGACGCTGGAGGTCAACGCACGGCTGGATCGAGCGGGCGAGACAGAGGATAGAGGGAGCGGTCCTCTTCTCAAGAAGAAGCAGAGCAGCAGCGGCCTAGAACTTGGGCGCCGGAGGCAGGGACGGGGCCTTGTCAGCGCGATCCGGCCGGGAACAGGCAAGGGCGGCGGAGGCCGGCCGGATCTGGTGGTGGAGGCGAGGTTCCGACGGCAGCGCGAAGCAACAGGGGGTCGGGCGGCCACGAGGATACTGGACGGAGAGAGCGGGAGGTTAGCTAGGGAAGAGGAGAAAGGGAGCACGGGAAAAAGGAGAAGGCAAGGGAGAAGCTTGGCTCACTGTCCTGGGTCTCTTGCCGGCGGCGGGCATGCGCGATGGAGCTGCTGGTCCGGTGATGCTCCGATGAAGAAGGAGGGTGATGAGGACTAGTGGAGGCACGCACGCGAGGACCTCGGGAGGGCGCCACCGGACTGGGCTGCATGCTCGAGCTCGAGCAGCGAGCTCCTCTCGCTCGGACGCGAGCGTAGAAGATGGAGCTCGGGCTCCTGGTGCTGCGGACGGAGAAAAGGAGCGGCTCTGGGCCTCTGATGGCTGCTGCTGCTTGCGGCGGCGCTCGAGACAAACCCTCGGGCACGAGCAAGAGGGAGGAGTCTGCACGGGTGGAGGCCGAGAATAATTTGGATCGGAGGCGCGAATCGAGGAGGCGCAGTGGAGAGCAATGGTTGGCTGGTGGCTGAAACCGAGGAGGGGAGGATTTGGATCTGGGAAGATCCCGAGGTGGAAGGAGAGACTGGGTGGAGTGGCGGCGTGGTGATGGAATGGATGGGACATCTCCCTAGATTTTAGGGTTTGGTCTGATTTGGTTAGGGTTGCCCACTATATATAGTAGGTGGCTAATATGAGAGGGGAGTATGAGGGTAATCTGGACACTTCGATTAAAATCAAATGGCCGAGAATAAATAGGATAGCAAGTCCAATTAAGAAAGGAGTTGTTTCGAAGATGATTGGAGATGATCCGGACCCGTTGGCCATGACCGCGCGGGTCGGGTTCGGAAGAGGTTTCGGACGCGCGCGAGGGGTTTGCAGGCTATGCAGAGAGGGTAGGAAGCCGGGTAAGAGGGAAACAAAAACTTGGTTGAACTCGGATCGGTCAACAAAAGCAAGGGGGGATGCGGCAACTACGAGCGAATGCAAGTTTTAAAAACAATGACAGCAACGAGTGCCGATGCAATGCAAATGATGCTGTGAGATGAGATGCATGACATGAAAAAAAATGCAAAACAAACGACAAAAACCCAACCACGAAGGAAATATCATGTCGCATATCCGGAAAAGGCAAGAGTTGGAGTTACGAATATGGAAAGTTGTATTCGGGGCGTTACAGTCTATCAATTGATAGTCAAGGGTATGCGTGCATTCATTCATTGATGCCTATTACTCTGTGGTCCGTCAAGCCATTCTATTTCGGAATGACTAGGAGAAACAAACTCTAGTACCTCATCCATATCCAGGATTGGGTCAAAACAGTTGTATTCCACAGATCAAATGCTCCAGTTTTGATTCTGTTCTACCCTAGAGTATTACCATCTTTATGTCAGGATTTTCATGAGAATTCTAGCTCTTGTGAATTCCTGACGCAGTGATACTTCTCGCCATCATTATTCATTTCTCGGTCCCCGTGTTATTGTAACCGGAACACCGACAAGTGGATCATGATGTGTGAAATCAATACCCCTAGCAACCATGTTGCTTAGTGGTTAATGTATGAAAATCTCATTCTTAGTGTGTTGGTTATGGAATCATCATCCTAAGATTGATCGTGCTACCTAGTCCATATTTCTGGTGCACTCTTTGATCAATGAGTTATGTTTGTGTCAATCCCTCACTCTTTTGGTCATATCGTCTTGCCTGAGAAGCAAGATTGTTCTCGAGCTTAGTAACATACCGGTGGTTCGTGATTTTCCGAATGTCTTCTCGAAAGTATCAACAGGTTGTCACCTGGCCGCTATGTTGAGTTCCTGATCAAGTTAGTTTCTCTATGAACCACCCCTTCTCCAAGAATCGGTGTCGGATACCCCGAGCTAGTTGGTTATGCTAAACAACAACTTGGAGAGTTGGAAGATAAAAGCTTGCCAACTTAGTTCATTTTAAGGGATATCTTTGTGTGTGTGTGTGTATGTTGAAGAAAGATGATATCTTCATCGATTGGTCCCTGTGATTAGTTGTTGGATTTATTATCTTAACCAACCTTTGATTTGAGCATGGGCTATTGTCAAGTCAAATCAGAACCAACGATATTCATAATGTTGTCTTACTCGTGGTCGATTCCTCGAGCATACACCATTATACTCTTTGGGTCTGACCAATGCTGTCACCTTGTTCACATAATTGTGGAACTCCAATTATATGGAAACCTGGATGAATTGTTGTTGAGCCCATCGACAACATCCTTATCTCCTCCATGATTCGTGTTGAACATTAAGCTAGTGTTGGAAACTTTTGAAAGCATCTCTTCATGCTAGCTCATGAAGCATATGTTCGGATGTAAGAAGTGACTCTCTCCAGTTCATGTGCATCTGATGTTAGTTGCCGTCGTGAATTCGAGAAAGTCAATGTTGCTTCCTTTGGAATCATTCCAAATCAGTCATGCATACGTGCGAAGTATTATGTGGTCTGATAGACTGATCATCTTCATTCTATATGTATTCCTAGCACACCAAGCCACTGATTGATTTGTTCAAGGATAATAAGTTCTAAGTGCTAGTCCTGAAGGTACCAGACGGATTTGTACAAGATTCCGTTATCCTCGATGATGGTTCCCAGCTAGAACTCGGTAGTGTTTTGTTGTAAGACTACTACGTGGGCATGCTTGTCCGGGACAACGTGTTCACATGTTTGTAGCAGAACCAGCTCATATTTTGGAGCTTGCTATCGTAGTTCATTTCCCGAGAATCTCACAACGTCATCTCGTCGATTTGTGTTGCAAACTTTCATTTTTCCTTCTAGACTTGATGAGTCTGGAATATTCTGACACCAACCAAATTTGAATCTCAGGCAGATATGATGGTTGGAACATTTCCCAAGAATTATAATATTGGTCTCTCTGTAAACCGGTAAAGTGGATGTCGTGGCCAACACACCCACCCGGAAGACCCATTATCATAGTATCCTGATTGAGAAAATTGGCCACCTCCCTCATAAGGAACCCGTAGGATTTACTCCCTAGTTGTTCCTTATGGATTTTTGTGCCTCTGAAGTCCGACCTTTACTTGATGTTCTAGATATCAAACCATATCTATGAATGGGATACGCTAGTACATCAAGGAGAACATTAGAAGCGGAGTGCTAAATGTCTCTCGGTCGATCATCCAGATTTTGTTTCCTTGGCTCTGCTAAGGTGAAATCTAAGAAAGTGTTATCTTCCTTTGCATCTGCATCATCCATCACCATTCATCATGGTAGTAAGTTGTGTTGCCAGGTTCCTTGACACGGATATTGGTAAAACCTTGATGAATGTGGAAATGCTCAAGATCTTTAGAGCACGCACAAGCACCATGTATTATCGCCGGCACTAACTGGGATTGCTTCAGTTTTCTTTGGTTATTGTTATAACCACTCCAACAGTGGAATTATTCCCTAATGTTGAGTTCCTCCCCAGTTACTAGAATCATTTCCGGCATTTGCATTTTGCTCCCAGCTTGCACCACCATTTTGCCATTCCACCATGGGTTCCATCCATTCCTAATGATAATCAAAAATCATCCGTTGCGTTGTCTTCAACAAGGTAGTCCACATCATCCATTCTGGCCCGAGAATGTCATTCTTTCGGACTCCTTCAAATGAACGATTGTGATTTGCCTTAGGCTGGTATAAAGAGTTTCAATGATATTTGAATGAAAGTTAATTCTTTTTTCCACTCAAGGAAATAATTTTATGAGTCACCTTCCGTGAAGTGTCTCGATTTGGTATCATGGCAACCCAAATCTTTGCTACGTTGACAACCGTTCACCACCATCTTAAGTGTGGGATTGTTGTCTACCTAGTGAACCCTCGTTATCTGTTCCACTCCATCCTTCTGGATGTACGCCCCGTGTCTCGGCTCGAGAGGTGTTTCTACGCCTCATTCCCGAATTGATCTTGTGATCATTAAGATGATCCATCCGTGTAGACATGTTTCGCTTTTTTGTCCTCGTGTTGGATGAAGATCTCGAAAGCAAAAACCTCAAGATCGATTTGAGTCAACAAATCAACACCCTCGAGAAGATAGTTGGATCATGAAGTTTGTGATACTTAGTGTCCTCTTTGTCTTCTTACCTCACGTCTTGAATCTCGGGACGAGATTCTTGTTTAGTGGGGGTGAGTTGTCACATCCCTGGTTCTAGTAATGCCTAGTGTTAGCTCTTGGTGATGCATCATGTTTACTTTTCACAGAAAATTGAAATGGGGATGACAGAAACCCCCAGCACCACCTAACTCAACTAGGGTTACTAAAATACTTTTTTAATAAACCCAAAATGCCCTTCTAAAATGTTCATCATCTTGGCATTGGTCTAGAACCTCTCCAAAAAATGGTGCACATTTTTCTAGGCCATTCTGGATTTTTGAACTAAATCATATGTTATTTTCATTTGGACATTTAAATGCTATAAAATATTTTAAATGTCTAAATAATCATAAAATGAAATTTTTATTGTTGTATATATTTCCAACAGTGGGCCTGAGCAGTTTCATGATTTTTGAGTTAGCATTAGTATTTTTAATAAAGCCCTAAAGATTACAGAGAAATAGAAAAAAACAAAAACAATTAAAAGAGAGAGAGAGAGTGAACCACCTGGGCCAACTTACCTGGCCTTCCAGCCCACCTGGTCGCCCAGTTGGCGGCCCAGCCCACCAGGGGCTCCCGTGTCTTCTCCTTCCTCTGCCAGAAGGATCGAGGCGCGTGACCACCGCATGGCGGCACGCGCACTGCCACCTCCTGCACGCTTGCCGCTGCTGGAGTCGTCCCCGAGCGCCACGCAACCCCCCTGACCCCTCTCACTCTCTCCCCGTGGCCCTCCTCTCCTCTCCTCTCTCTCTCTCTCTCTCTCTCTCTCTCTCTCTCTCACGGCCGCCCAAACCAGCCGGTGCCCGCCGCCGCAAAGCACCACGCCCACTGCCGTCCCCTTGCCCCGTGGCTGTGACCTCTAGCTCCGCCTCGATGCCATGAAACTCCAAGATGAAGCACGCACCCGCGGGACGCCTGAAACAACGGCACCATCTTCGTTTCCATCACCGGCCACCGGAGATCCCCGTCGATGCTCCGCTCTCTCCGGTGCCACCCCTAGCTCGCCGAGGCCACCGCTGCACCTGCTGTGAGCTCCTGTGTCGTTCCCCCTCTCCCTTGGCTCGTTTTCTTCCTCTAACACTGATGCCCGTCAGAGCCGAGAGCTCTTCGCTGCCGGCCATGTCACCGCCATGGCCACCGTTGCCTAGAGTTGCAACCGAGCACACAGCCATGCTCAGTACACCCCCAGGAGGCCGTAGCACCCCTCTTTGCCTCCTGCCGTGCTCCCTAACACTGAAACCCAGTTCACCCGAACTCTAGCCGCTGCCTTAAAGCTCTCCATCATCGACTCCGGCCACCCCAGGCTCGGCTACTGCCACCAGCCGACGCGCTGCAATGCCAGCTACCCGTAGAGACCAACCGCGGTTCAAACCGTGGCCTATACGCGAAACCCGAGCAACTTCGGCGAGTTGCCACCACGGTTTTGGTCGCCGCCGCTGAACTCCAGTGACGCTGACGTGGCACACTTACTTAGCCACTAATGACCCTGCTAATTACCCCCTGACTCACTTACATATGGGCCCCACGCCCTAATTAACCCGGGTTTGTTCCTGTTTAAATAAAACTAACCCCCACGGGCCCCACAGGTCAGTTTGACCTGGCCCCGTCACACTTTGACCGACCCCACACGTCAGTGTTGACCATGCTGACGTGTCTGTTGACCGGGCCCACCTTTCAGCGTCACTAACCAGCCCCAGTCACTGACCAGTGGACCCCACTGGTCAGGTTTGACCTGGAGGCGCCCAGTTGACCTGCTGACATCAGGGTGATGTCATGCTGACGCAATATGTATTTTCTGGATTTATTTTAATTCAGAAAATTCCAGAAAATGTCCAAAACTTCTAAAAATCATAGAAATTCAATCGTAACTCCAAATGAAATAAATTATATATGAAAAATAATCAGAAAAATCTAAAGAATCTGTTTATGGCATTATCATGCATGTTTGAACAACTTAAAGCTGCTGTATACAACAATTTGAATTAACGGCATTTGAAATGTCATATATGGAGTTTGAATTTGAATCTTAGATTCAAACCAACTCCATTTAACTTGCTGCTAGTTGCATTAGCTCAAACCACAGCATATTGCCATGTCATGATCATGCATCATATCATGCATTGCATTGATTGTGTTCTTTCTTGTTTGCCGATGTTTGTCCCCTCCCGATAGACGTGCTTCCGACGATGAGTTCGATGACACCGATGAAGAACTATATTATCTTCAGAAGTGCCAGGCAAGCAAAACCCCCTTGTTCATTCCGATACAATCCCACTCTCTCGCTCCTGCTCTCTTTTACTGCATTAGGACAACAACGATTCATCTGTTACTTGCTGCGGTAGCTGAACCCCTTTATTCTTTGCATGACCTGTCATTGCCACAGTAAATAGATGAAACCCACTAGCATGAGTAGGAGTTGTTTGAGCCCTGATGTGCCTACTCATTCATGCTTGTTTGTCATGCCTGCTATGCTTAGAGTTGTGTCAGGTCCGATTCATCGGGGATGAATTGGAACATGATAAACATGTCCTACTGTGTGTGAGCTAAGTGTGTGAACACGATTTGGTAAATGTAGCGGTGAGAGGCCATGTAGGAGTACATGGTGGGTTGTCTCATTGAAGCCGTCCTTAGGAACTGAGTCCTGTGTTTGTGATCCATGAAACAACTACTACCATGCATTGGGCCCTGAAATATGACGCCGCTTGACTTCTTAATCACCCTTGTCCTCTGTCCAGGAGTTGCAAGTAGTTTTTGGTGTTTGTAGTATGCTAGAGGCCGTGGACAGCGCTAACTGCAGGGGTGGGCTGTGATGTGGTAGGCATGTGTCCGGGTATGCCGGGCTCCCCTTTGGTGTCGCGGAACCCTATACACATCGTTCAGGGCTGTATGTGGAAACCTCGGCTGGACTCCCTGCGGATGGAACCTGAATAGGCGATAAACCTGGACTAGAGACTTGAGTGTTTAGGTAGGTCATGGTCTACACCCACGTAGGCTTTCGCTTGAAGTCTGCCGAGCACATGTCGTGTGCAGATGCTAAGTGGTGGAAACATGTATGAAGAAGTACACCCCTGCAGGGTTAACATCATCTATTCGAATAGCCATGTCCGCGGTAAAGGACTTCTAGGTTGCCTATAACAGTTCATAAACAAGTGAAAGTGGATACTCTAAAATACGCAAGATAAGTGTGAGTGCTATGGATGTCGTTCTCGTAGGTAGACGGGAGCGGATCCATAGTGGTGTATTGATATGGTGATATGTGGACTCGCGTGCGCCACCTCAAAAGAGTTACTTGCAGTCGTAGTTCAGGATAGCCACCGAGTCAAAGCTGGCTTGCTGCAGTTAAACCCCACCATCCCCTTTGTTGATAATGATGCATATGTAGTTAGTTCTGATGTAAGTCTTGCTGGGTACATTTGTACTCACGTTTGCCTATTTTATGTTTTGCAGAGAGACTTCAGTCTCGCTAGTAGTTCTGCTTGGACTTCGACGTTTAGCTTGTTACCTCAGCTACGATCTTGTGCCCTCGGCATGGTCTAGTAGATAGTCAGGCTTTTCAGCCCTTTTCATTTATAGATGTCTGTACCCAGACATGTTAAGCTTCCGCTTGTGCTTTGACTTGTATGCTCTGAATGCTAGTTGAGAGACCCATGTTTGTAATATCTCGCTCCTCCGAGCCTATTGAATAAAATACTTGAGTTGTAGAGTTGTGTTGTGATGCCATGTTGTATTTGCACATATCGAGCATATTGTGTGTATGTTATTGGAAAGTTTGGTATGTGTGGGATCTGACTATCTAGTTGTTTATCCTTGGTAGCCTCTCTTACCGGGAAATGTCTCCTAGTGCTTCCACTGAGCCTTGGTAGCTTGCTACTGCTCCAGAACACTTAGGCTGGCAGGCATGTGTCCTTCTTCATTCCTGTGTCTGTCCCTTCGGGGAAATGTCACGTGGTGTCTACCGGAGTCCTGTTGGCCTGCTATAGCCCGGTTTACCGGAGTCCTCCTAGCCCAGTTGCTATAGCCCGGATTCACTCGCTGATGACCGACACGTTCGTTGCTAGGTCACATATGCCTGTCCGTGTAAGTTAGTGCCACTTTGGGTTCACGACTAGCCATGTCAGCCTGGACTCCTTGTCATATGGATGCTAGCGACACTATCATATACGTGTGCCAAAAGGCACAAACGGTCCCGGGCCTGGTAAGGTGACACCCGTGGGAATACCGTGCGTGAGGCCGCAAAGTGATATGAGGCGTTACATGCTAGATCGGTGTGGCATTTAGTCGGGGTCTTGACATTCGTCCTCGTCTTCGCTTTGAGGTTCCTTCCCTTTGTGTTCGGCGTTGAGTTTGCCGGCCTGCTTGAAGACCCAATATTCTGTGTTGGTATGATTGGCTGGTTTATCCGGAGTGCCGTGTATCTGGCAGGACTTGGCTAGAATTTTATCCAGGTTGGATGGACCATCCTTGTTGCCTTTAAATGGCTTCTTTCGTTGACCGGGTCTAGAGCCCCTGAATCCGGCGTTTACCGCTGTATTATCTGGGCTTTCTTCATTGTTCCGACCTTTGTTTTTATTGCGTCGTGGTTTTCCATTGCCATCCCTGACCTTAGAGGTGCCGGGATCACTAGTGCTGCTACGGGCTAACCAGCTGTCTTGGCACGTGCAAAAGCGGATCATGAGTATAGTTAAGGCGGCCATTGTCCTTGGCTTTTCCTAGCCAAGGTGTCTAGCTAGCCATTCTTCCCGGACACTGTGTTTGAAGGCCGCTAAGGCTTCAGTGTTCGGACAGTCGACAATTTGGTTCTTCTTAGTGAGAAACTTGTTCCAAAGCTTATGGGCTGATTCTCCAGGTTGTTGGATTATGTGACTTAAATCGTCTGCATCCGGAGGCCGGACATAGCTCCCTTGGAAATTGGCCTGGAAAGCATCCTCAAGTTCTTCCCAGCTTCTGATGGAATTTTCGGGGAGGCTTTTCAGCCAGTGCCGAGCTGGTCTTTTTAGCTTGAGGGGTAAATATTTAATGGCGTGGAGATCATCTCTGCGAGCCATGTGGATGTGAAGAATAAAGTCTTCTATCCAAACCGCGGGGTCCATCATTCCATCATACGCCTCGATGTTTACAGGTTTGAACCCTTCTGGAAAATCATGTTCTAGCACCTCATCGATGAAGCACAGGGGGTGTGCGACACCCTTGTATCTAGCTGTGTCGTGGATTTGGTCTGATGGTTGCATTGTTCGATATTGGTTCCAAGCTGGTATGTGGCCGACATATTTTATTTGATGATCATGATCCCATGTAGGAGTACGTTCTCTGGATCCATAGATGGACCTAGTTTTTCCAGCTCTTTTGTCCAGGTCCTCACGTAGATCGTGTTTTTGGTCCTGGGCCGCGGCCTTCCTTCCTTTACGAGGAGGGGGTGCGGGCTTGTGTGTGGCATTGCTAGCCGCTCTGTCTCGACCATGAGGTGGTCGGTCCGGCCTGTCGGCCGTATTGTTTTTCGGCGGTACGAGCGCTATATCCTCGTCGTCGAATTCAGGCAGCAGCTTATGTTTAGGATAGCTCTTTGTTTGGCGATTACCGCCGTATTTTTCCTCAGCGTCTAGCACTTCGTTCCATCTGTCATTGAGCGTATCCTGTGCGGCCTTAAGCCGCTGCTTCTGCTTCTTTAGGCTCCTTGCCTTGGCGGTAAGCCTTTGATGGAGGCGTTCTTGTTCTAATGGTTCTTCTGGGATGATGAATTCGTCGTCACCCAGGCTGATCTCTTCTTTAGAGTGAGGCTCATAGTTGCTATCTTCGGCATCACTATGGTCAGACAACATCTCCGGACTGTGTTCACCGTCCTCTCGCACGCCCTGCTCCAAAGCTGGGTCTACAGGGTCCTCGGCTTGGTTCAGATTATCGTCACCGTCCGCGGTAATGTTGTTGTTTTTCTTTTCGCCGGATAGGGGTCGGCGCTTGGGACGTCGGCGCTTAGGAGGTTGATCGACAGGCATGCTGTTATCGCCGTCGGCCTCATTATCCCTTGGTGTGTCCACCATATATATATATATATATGTGTGTGTGTGTTTGTGTGTGTGTGTGTGTGTGTGTGTGTCATATGACGATGTAGCCGTCCACTACCCTAAAGGTGGTGGTTTTTGTGTCTGCTCCTCTCTGGCATCGTCGTCCATACCGTCGATGTCTTCGGAGTCGTAGTCGAGCATGTCGGTTAAGTCCTCGACAGTGGCAATGAAGTGGTGGTGGGTGGGCAACAAAGTTCTTCGCCATCCTCTTCCCATTCGAGCCGGAGATAGTTCGGCCGAGAGTCTCCTGACAAGGAGAGGGACTTTAACGAGCTTAACACATTGCCAAAAGGCGAGTGCTGGAAGATGTCCGCGGAGCTGTACTCCAGGACCGGCGCCCAATCAGGATCGATGGACGCGGGTGCACACGATCCGGAACCCATAGCCGGAGGCGAGTCCGAGGTTCCGGTAACACAAGCCCAGCCTGATGTTGGGTCTGTGTGTTGCTCGAGCGCCGTTGACTCTGCGGCCTCCACCGCGGGGTTGAGCTTCCCGTCTTCGGACGACACAGTCCGCTCCCGCTCTAGGGCTAGGGCGGTCACATGCACTATCTCCTGTGTGCGGCCGGATGACAGATCAAGGTCATGTTCATCATGGTGGCCGAGGACAGCCGTCATGGGCTCGAATCCGTCGAAGATCAAATCTCCATAGGCATCGGCCACAAAATTCAGGCTTCCAAATCTGACCTGATGGCAAGGGGCGTAGCTTTCAATCTGCTCTAGATGGCCAAGCGAGTTGGCCCGTAGTGCGAAGCCGCCGAATACGAAGATCTGTCCGGGGAGGAAGGTTCCCCTGGACTGCATTGCTATAGATGATTGATGGAGCCATCAAGCCTATCTTTGACGACACAGCAGAACTCGCAATGAGCACCAACGTCGGTGTCAAAACCGGCGGATCTCGGGTAGGGGGTCCCGAACTGTATGTCTAAGGCTAATGGTAACAGGAGGCGGGGGACACGATGTTTACCCAGGTTCGGGCCCTCTCTATGGAGGTAATACCCTACTTCCTGCTTGATTGATCTTGATGAATATGAGTATTGCAAGAGTTGATCTACCACGAGATCGTAATGGCTAAACCCTAGAGGTCTAGCCTATGAGGATATGATTGTTATGACTAAACCCTAGAAGTCTAAACCGTCCGGTTTATATAGACACCGGGGGAAGTTAGGGCTGTACAAAGTCGGTTATAGAGAAAGGAATCTACATATCCGAATCGCCAAGCTTGCCTTTTCCACGCCAAGGAGAGTCCCATCCAGACACGGGACAAAGTCTTCTATCTTGTATCTTCATAGTCCAACAGCCCGGCCAAAGTATATAGTCCGGCTGTCCGAGGACCCCTTAGTCCAGGACTCCCTCAATCACTGTGTTAGAGAAGACGTTTGAGAAATCACAAAGTTCACCGTATGGTAGGAAGTGACTATGATACTCTTATGGTCTGAGGAACTAAAACACATGTTAACACTCTGTGTTATGACAACTGATTTCAGACGATATTATCTCAAAGTATAACAAACGAGTTTAGGTCGATTCATATGATCGTTCTTCTAACGTCATACTCTCAATGTTGTTTTAGGACTTGTCAGGTGGTAGGTACGACATATGCCAACGGATGGCTTATCATTGTGGGAGCCAGTAAGACATCGCTGGTGCCTAGAAACGGGATGGGGCGAAGACATGCACACCGGCGAATCTTACCCAGCTTTGGGGCTCTCTGTGGAGATAACACCCCTACTGCTGCTCTGCGGGGTCTCCGCATGATCACTAGATGAATTAGTTGCTACAAGCTGCTCCTAGAGCTGTTCGGTGAGAGGAAGAAGAAGAGCACGACTAGCTCCTTTCTTCCCCCTACGTGGTGGCTAAAACTATCAGAGTCCAACCCTTTGCATGGGTGTCCCGGGGGGTTTATATAGGCCTACCCCCCAGGGGTACAATGGTAATCCGGCCTGGGCGTGGGCCCAGGCGGTCAGCGTCTACGTCCGCCGGCTTCTGGGGCCCGCCGACTGGTGGGTCCCGCCGGCTACCGGCCCCACCGCTTGGGGGGTCTTGTCGGGGGCTGGTTACTTTCGCCTCGCCTCTGATGACGAGGGCTTTGTCGAGCTAAGAATGGCTACAGTGCCACCGCCTTGCGGGTGCTCACTGTAGCCTTACCTCATCTTGTCTGCTGGGTGGTGCATGCACCCCGGGGAGGGGAGCAAGCCAGCTGCAGGAAGCCGACCTGGCCCTAGGACGGCTAGGGGAGGCCAGGCCGCCTTCGGATGTCTCTCTGACCGAAGGGGCCCGCCGCTTCTGGGCCATACCAGTGGCCCGTCGTGGATGGCGTCATGGTTCGTATGGCAACAGTGCCTCACCGGAGAGGGGATGTCCGCCCTGTACGGCATACTGTAGCCATGCTTGTTCCGGGATTCGGGGGTGGCAGGGTCCACTGTAGCCACGCCCCATCTCGTCACTGTTATGGGAGGTTGACTTTAGGGTACGGCCCATGGCCGTCTTTCATGGGCCGACTTTCTTGGAGTCGGTCCTTCATGGGCCGGCTTTCGTGGAGCCGGTCCTTCATCGGCCGGCTTTCGTGGAGTCCGCCCTATTGTGGCGTCCCCCGAAGATTGTTTATGGCCGGGCCGCCTTCCGCTAGTCGGCTTAAGCAATAGCCGGCCGGAAGAAGGCGGCCCCGTGTCTTGGGCGCCTTTAGGCTCCGTCGGCCCATTGTTTTTTCTGAGGTCCAAAGGGAGTCGGCTAGGCTACCCGTGGTCATTTACTCCGACATGACTATAGGTACACTTAACGATATCCTAAGATCTAGAAATATGATTACCAACAACACTTGAGCCAGTCCTGGAGGCAAGACTAGGAACCTATTCTTTATTGTTTATCATTCCACATGTGCATATGTGTTTTCCACTGAATCACACATTCCAAAATCATAGCAGTTATAGCATGAAATATAAAATCTTAATTATGTAAATGGAAATATAATAATACAATATTATTGCCTCTAGGGTATATTTCCAATAGTCTCCCACTTGCACTAGAGTCAATAATCTAGTTGCATAGTCTATTTCAACATCTATGGCTTTTCCGGTGTTGCTCATGCTTTGCTCGTGGTATAGCCTTCGTCATCGGTTATGGCACATACAAAATCATGTAATATTTGTGTCAGTTATGTTTGATCCTTATGTAGGACCTTGATTCCTTTTGGTTTGAGCAATATCACTATTATTCATAATACAATGTCATTTGTTTCATTGCAATTTTGATCACACCAATTATATCAAGACACGTCTTGATTAAACCTTATCAAGACACTTCTTGATTCCGGTTACTTTGAAACATCTGATGCTTCCAACGTATTCTTCTTATGTTGTAGAATCCATAATATAGTTCATGCTTGAAAACTTTTCCAAACAATTATTTTATCATAGCTCAACAATAATTTATATCAGTCATGAAGCTGGTGTTTGTGTAACTGTTGGAAATATGCCCTAGAGGCAATAATATTTTTGTTATAGTATTTCCATATTCATGATTAAAGAGTTTATATTCTATCTATAACTACAATGATCCTGGAATATGTGATTCAGTGGAAAACTCATATGCACGTGTGGAATGATAAAGAGTAAAATAAAAGGTTCCTAGTCTCGCCTCTAAGACTAGCTCAAGTGTTGTTGGTGATCACATTTTCTGGATCTTAGGATATCTTTAAGTGTAACGATGATCTTAAAACAACATTGAGATTATGACGTTAGAAGAACGATCATATTGAACCGACCCAATCTTGTTTGTTTGACTCGTCTGCAATCAATTGCAATAACACGGAGTGTTAACATGTCATATTGCTCCTTAGACCATGAGAGTATCGTGGTCACTTCTTCCCGTACGGTGGGCTTTCGGGTTGCTCAAATGTCACCTGTAACACGATGATCATAGCGACAACTTACAAGTTCATGGGAAAGTTTGACAAGTGACCAAATAGCTCGAGAGTGGGATTTGCTCCTCCGACGATCGAGAGATATTCATAGGGCCCTCTTGGTGTGACGGCATCAATCATCATCTGGCCAGACACACGTGACTTCATCATGGGATGCTGGAACACAATAACGAGAAAGAAGAACAAAACCAGTAATGAGGATTTTGGTATAGTGAGCATAGTGATGACTCAGAACGATACCGATACATTCTGGGTTTTGTGAAGTATGAAAAAGCAAAGGGAACATCACATAATAACCAAAGGTTCACTCGAATATCATTGTGTGCTCATAGGGACTGATATGGACGTCCACGGTCCCACTGTCAATCATTGAACGAACGGTTCCGTTCATGTATATGACTTACTGAACCTACGGGGTCACAAGTTTAAGGCAATCATGATCTTCTGAGTGTTAGTAGGAAAAGAGTCATGAGAATATATTTGTGGAATTATTTCATGAATATTCTAAATAGTTCCGAGAGGATCCAGAAGCGTTTCTATGGTCACTAGAAGGGTTTCGGAGACTATCGGGTAATACCGGGTATTACCGATAAGTTATATATAGGTGGAAAATGTTTCCGGAGATGCTAATATATATATAATGGTCTAGAGGTATTTATAACATTTTATATTTAATTTAAATAACAATGGGCCTTAAAAGGCCAAGTGGTGGAAGGATTATGGGCCACGATGACCCATAAGGAAGTGGTGTCCCGCCTTTCCTCGTGTGTGTGTGGGGGGGGGGGGTGCAAATTGGACAAGGAGAGGGAGTCCAACTCCCTCTCCCATGGACGGCGCCCCAAAGGGGACTTTCCCCCCTTGGTATGTGCCCCTCCTCCTCTCCAACCTATATATACTAGGGTTTTTTGCTCTATTGGATGATACAAGGTTTTGAAGCCTCCTCTTCTTCATCTAGTACTAGTTCTAGTTGGTGCTAGTTGACTAATTAGAGATAGACCTAGCCTCCTCTAATCCTCATAATTAGAATCCATGTGTGGTTCTAAGCTCCTCCCTCTAATTATCCGATGATGATTAGCTCTGGACGGCGAAGCGCCGCCGGATCATGAAGGTTGCACGCTTGCAACTAAGTAGATAGGTTGTGCTTCCGGTCTTCAGTTTGAGGGACTATTCGTGGGTGGTACGAGGGATCGTTCATCAACGGTTCAAGGGAATCCAAGTAGATCTACACCGACACATTCTTCTTCTGCCGCAACTCGGTTACGGCAACGATCGTGATCCCTATCCACAATACATCTTCATATTGATCTTGGGTGATTGTAGGCGCAAATTTTTTGCTTTCTACTATGTTTCCCAATAGTGGTATCATGAGCAGGCTTATGAGTAGGTGCAGGTTGTGATCTAGATCACATGTGATTGTGAGGGTTGATGTTCTTGCTATGCTTCCCCTGAGTGTTGCTTTGGTTCAATTCATCGACGACATGGTGTCACTTTTACACGGTTTTGACAATTTTTCAACTTTGACTGTCAACGATCTTCTAACAGTTCCTTGGGATTCACCATAGTTGAGAATAGTGAAACAATGCATACACCTAAGGGTGCCGAAAATGGATGATCTTCTAGGGGGTCACGTGTTGACGAAGTTTAGTGTGGGGGACGAGAATTTTAATTAAGTCTCTTCTTTCCCACACCCCGAAACTTAATCTAGCATCAAGAATCATCACCTAAATTGTGGATGTAGGTAGCTGCTACTTGTGAGCTGCATTGGGATTTCCACGAAGAGGAGGGGATGATGCAATACAGTAGAGATAAGTATTCCCCTCAGTTAATTATGAAACCAAGGTTATCAATGCAGTAGGAGAACCAAGCAACACTATATAAACAACATCTGCACACAAACAACAAATACTCGCAACCCAACGCGTAGAGGGGTTGTCAATCCCTCAGTGGTCAAGAGAAAGATTAAATTGTATAGGTTTTGATGAATAGATCTAACAAAAATACAAAGTAAAATAAATAAAAGAAAATTGCAGCAAGGTATTTTTTGTTTTAATATATGATAGAAAATAGACCCCGGGGCCATAGTTTTCACTAGAAGCTTCTCTCGAGAAAATAGCATACGGTGGGTAAATAAATTGTTGTTGGAGAACTGAAAGAAAAGCAAATAATTATGATGATATCCAAGGCAATGATCATGTATATAGGCAACACGTCCAAGATTAGTAGACCGACTCCTGTCTGCATGTACTATTATTACTCCACACATCGACCGCTATCCAACATGCATATAGTGTATTAAGTTCATGGAAAAATGGCGTAATACTTGATAACCCACAAGTATAGGGGATCGTTTGTAGCCTTCTTTGATAAATAAAAGTGTTGAACCCAATGAGGAGCTAAAGAAGATCGAGGAGAACTTTGTATTGAGATTCAAAGAGAGAAGAAGCCATCTAGTTAATAACTATGGACCCGAAGGTCTGTGGTAAACTACTCACAGCTCATCGGAGAGGCCTTGGCGATGATGTAGAGTCCCTCCGTGGTTGATTCCCCCTCCGACAAAGCGCCGACGAAGGCTCCAAGATGGGATCTCGCGGATACAGAAGGTTGCGGCGGTGGAAATAGTTTTTTGTGGTGCTCCCCGATGTTTTCAGGGTACGGGAGTATATATAGGCGAAGGAGGTAGGTCGGTTGAGCCACGAGGGGCCCACGAGGGTGGGGGGCGAGCCGGGCACCCTCGTGGCCGCCTCGTTCGTTGCTTGACCTCCACTCCAAGTCTCCTGGATTGCGTTTGTTCCAAAAATATCGCTCCCGAAGGTTTCATTCTGTTTGGACTCTGTTTGATATTCCTTTCCTTCGAAACACTGAAATAGGCAAAAAAAAAAAACAGCAATTCGGGTTGGACCTCCGGTTAGTAGGTTAGTCCCAAAAATGATATAAAAGTGTAAAGTAAAGCCCATAAACATCCAAAACGGGTAACATAATAGCATGGAACAATCAAAATTATAAATACATTGGAGACGTATCATAGACGTTGTTGGGCCTCCAAGTGCAGAGGTTTGTAGGATAGTAGCAAATTTCCCTCAAGTGGATGACCCAAGGTTTATCAATCCGTGGGAGGTGTAGGATGAAGATGGTCTCTCTGAAACAACCCTGCAACCAAATAACAAAGAGTCTCTTGTGTCCCCAACACACCCAATACAATGGTAAATTGTATAGGTGCACTAGTTCGGCGAAGAGATGGTGATACAAGTGCAATACGGATGGTAGATATAGGTTTTTGTAATCTAAAAATATAAAAACAGCAAGGTAACTAATGATAAAAGTGAGCATAAATGGTATTGCAATGCTAGGAAACAAGGCCTAAGGTTCATACTTTCACTAGTGCAAGTTCTCTCAACAATAATAACATAACTGGATCATATAACTAGCCCTCAACATGCAACAAAGAGTCACTCCAAAGTCACTAATAGCGGAGAACAAACAAAGAGATTATTGTAGGGTACGAAACCACCTCAAAGTTATTCTTTCTGATCGATCTATTCAAGAATTCGTACTAGAATAACACCTTAAGACACAAATAAACCAAAACCCTAATGCCACCTAGATACTCCAATGTCACCTCAAGTATCCATGGGTATGATTATACGATATGGATCACACAATCTCAGATTCATCTATTCAACCAACACAAAGAACTTGAAAAACGTGTGCCAACCCCTATGCATAAGTTCACAAGGTCACTGAACCTGCAAGTTGATCACCAAAACATACATCAAGTAGATCACGTGAATATCCCATTGTCACCACAGATAAGCACATGCAAGACATACATAAAGTGTTCTCAAATCCTTAAAGACTCAATCCGATAAGATTACTTCAAAGGGAAAACTCAATCCATTACAAGAGAGTAGAGGGGGAGAAACATCATAAGATCCAACTATAATATCAAAGCTCGCGATACATCAAGATCGTGCCAAATCAAGAACACGAGAGAGAGAGATCAAACACATAGCTACTGGTACATACCCTCAGCTGCGAGGGTGAACTACTCCCTCCTCGTCATGGAGAGCGCCGGGATGATGAAGATGGCCACAGGTGAGGGATCCCCCCTCTGGTAGGGTGCCGGAACAGGGCCCCAATTGGTTTTTGGTGGCTACAGAGGCTTGCGGCGGCGGAACTCCCGATCTATTGTGCTCCTCGATGTTCTCAGGGTATATGGATATATATAGGCGAAAGAAGTCGGTCAGGGGAGCCACAAGGGGCCCACAAGGGTGGGGGCGCGCCCAGGGGGTAGGGCGCTTTCCTGACGTCTACTCCAAGTCTCCTGGATTGCGTTTGTTCCAAAAATAACTCTCCTAAAGGTTTCATTCCGTTTGGACTCCGTTTGATATTCCTTTTCTACGAAACACTGAAATAGGCAAAAAACAACAATTTGGAGTGGGCCTCTGGTTAATAGGTTAGTCCCAAAAATAATATAAAATTATATAGTAAAGCCCATTAAACATCCAAAACAGATAATATAATAGCATGGAACAATCAAAAATTATAGATACGTTGGAGACGTATTAACTCCCCTTACCCATGTTAACTGGGGTCTCTTAAAATTTACATGAGTCGTTCTATAATAATGTGTTTTCTTCGTGGTCGTTGGAAAGTCTTTTTCTACCGCTCCTTTTTTGACTCAACTCTATGGTCAATAGCCGGATAGCCTGGCTTCTCACTAAAGCCGCTCGAGTTTAGTTCGCTAAACTAGCCTCGGAGAAGCACTCCGCCTTCGGGATAAGGAGCTTGAAGCCGTAGGCTGACCCGCTTGAAGTCTTGAGATCATATGTGTCATGTTAAAGCACGACAGAAGCACAATTTTTTTAAAAGACCAATTTCCGGATTGGCACCAAAATCTCGGTTTAGTCCGGACGTCAAGCTTTTACATAAGTTTTAGCTTTTCGAGCCTATGGCACTTTTAAACTATTGACGTGTTTCCAGCGTAAGTCTCGTAGTGCAATGCCGGACACCTTTAGAGATTCCGCAAAAACATTCTCGGATATTGCTATATATGCACCGGTTTCGAATTGTGTCTTTGGTCAATAGTTCGGTTGCCCGGCTCCTGTGCTTGCCTCCTATGTTCCGCTTTGTTCGGCTAGGTATGCAAAGGGAGAACCACTGTGATTGTGCTTCCAGCTCGCATGTTTAAGCACCTCAGTGGAGAAAGCCGAAAACTTACTGTCACAATAAGCATAAACTGGTCAGTGATCCGATGACTATGTTAAATGATGGGCCGTTCATAACATTGGCCGAAGTGTTTACGGCTTGACCTCGGCTGTCGCCAAACACTAACCAGGGGCTAGTAGCTGGCCTCCCAACTTTAAGCTCCTATGACTAAGTGAAAGTTATAAAGCCAGCATATCTGATTGCCTCATTTCAGCTAACACAACCGCCTCAGAGCACCGAGACATTGGCTAAGGGTTGTGTTGTTATTGCGGAAACACCCTGCGTAGTATCTACAAAGGGGTAGAAGCCGATGATCGGACACTTTCAACTGATAAACGGTCGCAACGGAGTCAAAATAAACATATCATCAGTATTTGTATTTAGTATACAAGCGCTGCCTTCCGTAATTATCGTTATAAAGCCATAAATATGCATCAATTTGACTTAAGATTTTGGCCAAGCTGGGTTGCGTGGCTCCTGTGATTACCCCTACGTTCCCGATTATTCGGCTAGGAGGTAAAGGGATCACCTCTGTGATTGTTACTTCCGGGTCATCCGTGTTAGTACCTCAGACTGGGAGAAGCCGAAAGCTAGCCATCTTAAAGAATATAATTGGTCGGCAATGACGGAAGTGAAAGTTTTGGTCCATTAAAAACCACAGAGATCAGGAACTTACCCCAAACTAAATCCTCATTATTTTTCTTCCGCATCGATCAGAGTTGAGGTTTCATGATCATGGTCGGCTTGACAACCCAAAGAAAGGAACCGATAGCGGGATTCTTTTCTTTAGGAGATGTTTCTTACATCAAATAGTAATATAACATTCTATTCGCATACCTTTGTTTATAAAACCATATGGACGGATTGCCTTGTTTGTCATAAACCTTTGCCCTTGTAAAGGCTTTATAAAGTAGGACAAACACTCCCCGGCCACTGGCCGAGGAGGTTGAAGCCGATGGTCGGTCAACAAGGTGTTATATAATGCGGATCCGAGCATTCATGATGTAAAGTACTTGGATACATAGAATCATTACACATAAAAATTGCAAGTAAAATCCATTTGCTGCAATCCATCTTTTAAACCCCTTGAGGCCTACCTTGGCGAGCTCGGATTTCGATCAGCTCTAAGCTCATTTAAGAGATCTTTATTCTCTTTTTGAGAAGTTTGTGTTAAACACAACAATTTTTTTGTCAAATGGATATCGATCCTTAATTCGGCCACCCATGCCCACATTAAGGCTCGGGGGCTACTAGGTTTTGCGCTCATTATTTATAAATATTAAAGGGGCACATTGATCCCCTGATCTGGTGTTGCCACCCAACCAGTGTCTTGGGGGCTACTGTATCGCTTATTCAATGCAGAGAATTCAAAGTGCTCAGTGTTCGGCATGACTGAACTATGGGCAAGCGCGTCTTCAGATAGTAATAAGTACCATCTAGGACTTATCCGGCATCAAGCTAATATATGACGGCGACTTCTCACGACCCTCTCTCAGGGGCCTGTCCGCCGATCATTATTTATAATATATTACACTGTGTTTCTATTCCTACGCACGTTGCCGAGCTAGGAGTTGATCCTCAGGACAATTTTGCAAATCGACCCAAGTCTCAAGGGCTACTAGGATCAGCAGTTTTATGTTTTCCTTCAGGTGCATCTTGGGACCGACACACACCTTGAGGGCTACTGGGTATACATATACTGGCTATATATCTCGACAGAGAATAAATTGCACCAATTAAAAATATTCACAAAAAATCAGCCTGTGGTCGGGGTGTGATAACCCGAAAGTATACGGGATTGCAATAGTTTTCGATAAGTAAGAGTGTCGAACCCAACGAGGAGCTAAAGGTAGAATAAATATTCCCTCAAGTTCTATCGACCACCGATACAACTCTACGCACGCTTGACGTTTGCTTTACCTAGAACAAGTATGAAACTAGAAGGACTTTGTAGGTATGATAGGATAGGTTTGCAAGATAATAAAGAGCACGTAAGTATAGACTAGGGGCTGTTTAGATAAAGATGCAATAAAGTAAATATAGTGAGTGTGGAAAAGTGGTGGTAGGAGTTGTGAAATTGTCCCTTAAGCAATTGACTACTTTACTAGACCGGTAATCACTATTGCAATTCTATTTGAGGGAGAGGGATAAGCTAACATACTTTCTCTTCTTGGATCATATGCACTTATGATTGGAACTCTAGCAAGCATCCGCAACTACTAAAGATCATTAAGGTAAAACCCAACCATAGCATTAAAGTATCAAGTCCCCTTTATCCCATACGCAAACAACCTACTTACTCGGGTCTGTGCTTCTGTCACTCACGCCACCCACCATAAGCAAATCATAAACATATTGCAAACCCTACAGCAGGAATCCCTCACGCTTGCACGACACGGAGAGCACCATAGGACATCACCAATAATAAAACATGCAACTCAAACCAATCATGGCAATTCATCAATGACCGATAGGACAAAGAAAATCTACTCAAACATCATAGGATGGCAACACATCATTGGATAATAATATGAAGCATAAAGCACCATGTTCAAGTAGAGGGTACAACGGGTTGCAGCACTGTGGACCGCTGTAGATAGAAGGGGGAAGGTGATGGAGATGTTGGTGAAGATGATGGAGGTGTTGGTGAAGATCGCGATGATGATGATGGCCCCCGACAGCGTTCCAGCGCCACCGAAAGAAAGGGGGAGAAAGCCTCCCTTCTTCTTCTTCTTCCTTGACCTCCTCCCTAGATGGGAGAACGGTTTCCCCTATGGTCCTTGGCTCCCATGGCGTGGGAGGGGCGAGAGCCCCTCCGAGATTGGATCCGTCTCTCTGTCTCTATCTGTTTCTGCGTTCCCAGATTCTGCCCCTTCATCGTTTCTTTTATATCCAGAGAGCCATAACTCCGATTGGGGTGAATCTTTCGCCCAGATCTTTTTCATAAAATTAGCTTTATTGCGGCAAAAGAAGAGCGTCAACCGCCTTACGGGGTGCCCAGGAGAGTCCAGGGCGCGCCTACCTCCCTGGGGCACGCCCCCTATCTCCTGGCCCCCTCTGGAACCATCTCACGTTGATTTTACTTCCCAAAAATCACAAATATTCCAAAATAATTCTCCATCCGTTTTTATCCCGTTTGGACTCCGTTTGATATGGGGTTTCTGTGAAACATAAAACATGCAACAGATAGGAACTGGCACTGGGCACTGGATCAATATGTTAGTCCCAAAAATAATATAAAAAGTTGCCAAATGTATATGAAAGTTGAAGAATATTGGCATGGAACAATCAAAAATTATAGATATGACGGAGACGTATCAGCATCCCCAAGCTTAATTCCTGCTCGTCCTCGAGTAGGTAAATGATAAAAAAATTTGATGTGGAATGCTACCTAGCATAATCTGATCATATGTCTAATCATGGCATGAATATTAAGACACGAGTTATTCAAAGCAATAGTCTATCATTTGACATAAAAACAATAATAGTTCAAGCGTACCAATAAAGCAATCATGTCTTTTCAAAACAGCATGGCCAAAGAAAGTTATCCCTACAAAATTATATAGTCTGGCTGTTGCTCTATCTTCATCACACAAAGTATTTAATCATGCACAACCCCGATGACAAGCCAAGCAATTGTTTCATACTTTAGTAATCTCAAACTTTTTTCAACTTTCAGGCAATACATGAGCGTGAGCCATGGATATGGCACTATATCTGGAATAGAATGGTGGTTGTGGAGAAGACAAAATGGAGAATAAAGTCTCACATCAACTAGGCGTATCAACGGGCTATGGAGATGCCCATAAATAGATATCAATGTGAGTGAGTAGGGATTGCCATGCAACGGATGCACTAGAGCTATAAGTGTATGAAATCTCAAACTAAAAACTAAGTGGGTGTGCATCCAACTTGCTTGCTAATGAAGACCTCGGGAATTTGAGGAAGCCCATCATCGGAATATACAAGCCAAGTTCTATAATGAAAATTCCCACTAGTATATGAAAGTGATATCATAGGAGACTCTCTCTATGAAGAACATGGCGCTACTTTGAAGCACAAGTGTGGTAAAAGGATAGTAACATTGCCCCTTCTCTCTTTTCCTCTCATTTTTTCCTTTTTTGAATAGGCTTCTTTGGCCTCTCCTTTTTTATTTATTTAGGCTTCGTCGGCCTCTTTTTTTATTAAGTCCGGAGTCTCATCCCGACTTGTGGGGGAATCATAGTCTCCATCATCCTTTCCTCATTGGGGCAATGCTCTAATAATGATGATCACCACACTTTTATTTACTTACAAATCAATATTACAACTCGATATCTAGAACAAAGGTATGACTCTATATGAATGCCTCCGGCGGTGTACCGGGATGTGCAATGATCTAGCATAGTAATGACATCAAAAAAACGGACAAGCCATGAAAACATCATGCTAGCTGTCTTACGATCATGCAAAGCAATATGACAACGAATGCTCAAGTCATGTATATGATGATGTTGGAAGTTGCATGGCAATATATCTTGGAATGGCTATGGAAATGCCATAATAGGTAGGTATGGTGGCTGTTTTGAGGAAGGTATATGGTGGGTGTATGGTACCGGCGAAAGTTGCGCGGCACAAGAGAGGCTAGCAATGGTGGAAGGGTGAGAGTGCGTATAATCCATGGACTCAACATTAGTCATAAACAACTCATATACTTATTGCAAAAATCTACAAGCCATTGAAAACAAGGTACTATGCGCATGCTTCTAGGGGGATAGATTGGTAGGAAAAGACCATCTCTCGTCCCCGACCGCCACTAATAAGGAAGACAATCAATAAATAAAATTGTGCTCCAACTTCATCACAAAGCGGTTCACCATACGTGCATGCTTCAGGAATCACAAACCTCAACACAAGTATTTCTACTAATACACAATCACCCACTAGCATAACTCTAATATCACCACCTTTATATCACAAAACTATTGCAAGGAATCAAACATATCATATTCAGTGATCCACAAGTTTATGTAGGATTTTATGAGTAACCATGTGAATGACCAATTCCTGTCATCTCTCTAAACAGATATAAGTGAAGCAAGAGAGTTTAATTATTTCTACAAAAGATGTGCCCACACTCTAACAAATATAAGTGAAGCAAAAGAGCATTCTTCAAATGTTGTTTTTCTAAATGAAGAGAAAAAGGCAATCCAAACTTCAAATGATATAAGTGAAGCACATGAAGCATTCTATAAAGCCATACTCAAAAGATTTAAGTGATGTGCAATGAGAATTCTATAAATCAACCAAATACTATCTCATACCAGCATGGTGCAAAAAAGAAAAATGAAAACTAAATGCAAAAGACGCTCCAAGACTTGCACATATCGCATGAACGAAACGAATCCGAAAACATACCGATACTTGTTGAAGAAAGAGGGGATGCCTTCCGGGGCATCCCCAAGCTTATACGCTTGAGTCTCCTTCAATATTTACTTGGTGTGCCTTGGGAATCCCCAAGCTTGAGCTCTTGCCTCTCTTCCTTTTCCTCATATCGAGTCATCCTCGATCAAACACTTCATCCACACAAAACTTCAACAGAAAACTCGGTAAGATCCGTTAGTATAATAAAGCAAATCACTACTCCAAGTACTGTATAAAACCAATTAATATTTTGTTTTTGCATTGTGTCTACTTTAATATAGCTTTTCCATGGCTTAATCCACTGATATAAATTGGTAGTTTCATCAAAACAAGCAAACTATGCATCAAAAACAGAATCTGTCAAAAACAGAACAGTCTGTAGCAATCTGAACATTCACCATACTTATGCTACCCCCAAAAATTCTACCAAAGTTAGGAAAAATAAACAATTTGTACAGAAAGACAGTGCAAAAGGAATCAGAACCAATTGACGTTCCAGCAAAAAATGTAAATTCGTGCACTACAGCCAAAGTTTCTATCCTACACCGTACAAACCAACAAGAATTGTAAACATCCTAAAGGCAAACCTTGGCACATTATTTTTATAATACAATGGAATTGTACAAGGGGATAATTATTTTTTTTGAAAAGTTTCTGTAATCAAGATTCACAAAGTTTCCGTGAGCATGAACAAAGTTCAAGGCTAGCTCCCACTTCAACAATGCTTGTCTTTCTCACTTTCACTTTCCTTTTTGAAAAGTTTTGGGGTTCCCCTCTTTATTTTTTTGTTTTTACACTATATAAAATCACTCAACAGAAATAAATGACTCTCTAAACCTTCCGGGTTGTCTCCCTGGCAGTGCTTTCTTTAAAGCCATTAAGCTAGGCATATAGTGCTCAAGTAATGGATCCACCCGGATCCCAAGGTATATCGAAGCCAATTTTGATTAACAATGATTTGTAATTTAGTAGTGAGCACAAAGTAACATATATCATGCAACAACGAAGTCTAACTCTCTTCCTATGCATCGGCATGTCATAAAAGAACAATTCATGCACACCAAGTAAAGGCCAATGCATAGTATAAACAGTTTCTTGTAATTTTTATCATATTGGAAACATAGAGAGGTGGAGATATAGTTCCTCTCTCATAATAATTGCAAGTAGGAGCAGAAAGCACATGCATATTATATCTATCAAAATTATCATGTGCAACGGTAAAAGGCAACCCATCAATATAATCCTTAATAAGCACAAACTTCTCCGATATAGTGTAGTTTGGAGAATTCAAAAAGATAATAGAACTATCATGTGTGGGTGAAAGAGCAACAATTTCATGTTTAACATAAGGAATTATAGAAAGTTAATCTCCATAAACATAATTCATATTGGCATCTTGGCCACAAGCATAGCAAGCATCATCAAAAAGGGATATTTCAAGAGAATCAACGGGGTCATAACAATCATCATAGCAATCATCATAGCAATCATCCTTCGGTAAGCATGAAGGGGAATTAAACAATGTATGAGTTGAAGAGTTACTCTCATTAGAAGGTGGGAACGGGTAGCTAATTCGCTCTTCCTCCTTTTGTTCTTCGCTCTCCTCATCATCTTTTTCATCCAATGAGCTCACAGTTTCATCAATTTCTTCTTCCATAGCTTCCTGCAAAATATTAGCCTCTTCTTGGACAGCGGAGACTTTCTCAATAAATGCATCAATATTGTAATTGTATTCATAATTTTGATAGCAATATCTAAGTATAGCAAAATTTTCAGGTCTATAAACTGAATCATCAAAATCATCAGACTCTTTAAACATAGGTTCAATCTCATAAGCACCCATAAAAGCAACAAATTCTTCTATTTGTTCCACATCATAGTAATCATATACACCATTAGCATAAGAAGCTAAGGTTTTATTATCATTGAATTTGCATGAAAAGGGAAGGTGTGGAGCCTTCATCCTAGAGCAACAAGTATAATCATATATCAAGCATAGTTGACACGCATACCAACGCAACATAGAAATTTGATCCCATAATAGTTTCCCTTTTTGTGTCAAGCGATAATCCCTAAAGTATTCACGTTGATCCAACGTGTCGCCCATAACAAAGTTGAATGGGGTTTTCTCAGGATTATCAAAGTAGTACACAATTTCTGTCACATAATGAGCATCGAGGGTTTTAGGAGGTTCCCCATCCCCATGAGTAGCAGCTACACCTAATTTTTTTGGTATTTCGTGTTCCATATCCATAGTTAAAGATAGAGAGCAACTTAGAACAGCAAATAAAAATTACTTAGTGATAAAGCAAACAAGCACACACGAGAATATTCACCCCACGCTATGACTCCCCGGCAACGGCGCCAGAAAGGTCTTGATAACCCGCAAGTATATGGGATCGCAACAGTTTTCGATAAGTAAGAGTGTCGAACCCAACGAGGAGCTAAAGGTAGAATAAATATTCCCTCAAGTTCTATCGACCACCGATACAACTCTAGGCACGCTTGACGTTCGCTTTACCTAGAACAAGTATGAAACTAGAAGGACTTTGTAGGTATGATAGGATAGGTTTGCAGGATAATAAAGAGCACGTAAATATAGACTAGGGGCTGTTTAGATAAAGATGCAATAAAGTAAATATAGTGAGTGTGGAAAAGTGGTGGTAGGAGTTGTGAAATTGTCCCTTAAGCAATTGACTAGTTTACTAGACCGGTAATCACTATTGCAATTCTATTTGAGGGCGAGGCATAAGCTAACATACTTTCTCTTCTTGGATCATATGCACTTATGATTGGAACTCTAGCAAGCATCCGAAACTACTAAAGATCATTAAGGTAAAACCCAACCATAGCATTAAAGTATCAAGTCCCCTTTATCCCATACGTAAACAACCTACTTACTCGGGTCTGTGCTTCTGTCACTCACGCCACCCACCATAAGCAAATCATAAACATATTGCAAACCCTACAGCGGGAATCCCTCACGCTTGCGCGACACGAAGAGCACCATAGGACAACACCAATAATAAAACATGCAACTCAAACCAATCATAGCAATTCATCAATCACCGATAGGACAATGAAAATCTACTCAGACATCATAGGACGGCAACACATCATTGGATAATAATATGAAGCATAAAGCACCATGTTCAAGTAGAGGGTACAGCAGGTTGCGGGAGAGTAGAACGCTGTAGATAGAAGGGGGAAGGTGATGGAGATGTTGGTGAAGATGATGGACGTGTTGGTGAAGATCGCGGTGATGATGATGGCCCCCGACAGCGTTCCGGCGCCACCGGAAGCAAGGGGGAGAGAGCCCCCTTCTTCTTCTTCTTCCTTGACCTCCTCCCTAGATGGGAGAAGGGTTTCCCCTCTGGTCCTTGGCTCCCATGGCGTGGGAGGGGCGAGAGCCCCTCCGAGATTGGATCTGTCTCTCTGTCTCTATCTGTTTCTGCGTTCCCAGATTCTGCCCCTTCACCGTTTCTTTTATATCCGGAGATCCGTAACTCCGATTGGGGTGAATATTTAGCCCAGATCTTTCTCATAAAATTATCTTTCTTGCGGCAAAGGAAGAGCGTCAACCGCCTTACGGGGGCCCCAGGAGAGTCTAGGGCACGCTTGCCTCCCTGGGGCACGCCCCTTATCTCCTGGCCCCCTCGGGCACCGTCTCGCGTTGATTTTACTTCCCAAAAATCACAAATATTCCAAAATAATTCTCCGTCCGTTTTTATCCCGTTTGGACTCCGTTTGATATGGGTTTTTTGTGAAACATAAAACATGCAACATACATGAACTGGCACCGGGCACTGGATCAATATGTTAGTCCCAAAAATAATATAAAAAGTTGCCAAAAGTATATGAAAGTTGAAGAATATTGGCATGGAACAATCAAAAATTATAGATACGACGGAGACGTATCAGGGTGGTGCACCACCTCGGAAGCAGTCCGGAATAAAGCTCGGGCGCCAGTGGCTAGCTCCATAGAGGGTATTTACGGCATTAAGCTCGGCTGAATTTGTTCAATCTTTGAAAAGACCGAGGTAGTTTACGACACCTCGGATGCTGACCATCATTGGAGCTTGGAAGTGGTCCGGCATAAAGCTCGGATTCGAATGGCTTGTTCCATAGAGAACTTTTAAGCGTTAAACTCGGATAACCTCCTTCAAACTTTTTCAAGCCAAGGTGATCTATGACACCTCGGATATAGTCCAGCGTTGGAGCTCGGATATAGTCCGACGTTGGAGGTCGGATATAGTCCGGCATTGGTGATCGGCTGCAAAAGATTTCTCGAATAGAGTCTAGCGTTGGAGCTCGGATGCAAGAGAATACCGACGCACGGGAACAACTTCAAACCCGAGGTGTGGCGTAAAAAATAACAAGGCATTGATAAAGGCCGAGAACTTAAAGGGGCTCCTCGGATACCCGACGTGTAAACTCTTCAGATTCACTTCGGCGATCCTCAAGATTCAAGAGATGAGATGATTTGTTGAACCAGGTTTCAAGACCGACGACTGAAGATGAAGAACTATTTAGAAGAATCGAGGAGCGTCCCCAACTTGAAGACCGGTTTAGGGGGCTATTGACGGTGTCCTGGACTAGGGGTACTTACCACGTCGTCTCCCGATCAGTTGGATTGGGCTGAGGACCCCCATGGCCCTTTACTCATGGGCCGGTTCGGACAGCCGATTTATACACGAGGAAGATTCCACAGGACTTGGTGGTCAAGACAAGGAGTCCTCTCCACCAGCGTATTCGCCCAGGACTCTTGTTATCCTAGGCCTCTGGTACATTATATAAGCCAAGACCAGGCTAGTCGATACATGATCATGACATTACTCATACTACCTCTAGGGTTTAGACCACAACATATGATCTCGAGGTAGATCAACTCTGTAATCATACACATCGAATACCATCAAAAGCAGCATGTAGGGTATTATCTCTTCGAGAGAGCCCGAAGCTGGGTAAAATTCCGGGTCCATGTTACCATCGATCCTAAGACACACAGCTTGGGACCCCCTGCCCGAGATCTGCCGGTTTTGACGCTGACACCTCCCTCATAATAATTGCAAGTAGGAGCAGCAAGCACATGCATATTATATTCATCAAAATCATCATGTGTAGTGGTAGAAAGCAACCCATCAATGTCATCCTTAATAAGAGCAAACTTCTTTGACATAGTGTAGTTTGGAGAATTCAAAAAGATAATAGGACTATCATGTCTGGGTGCAATAGCAACAATTTCATGTTTAACATATCGAACAATAGCAAGTTCATATCCATAAGCATAATTCATATTGGCATCTTGGCCACAAGCATAGCAAGCATCATCAAAAAGGGATATTTCAAAAGAATCAACGAGATCATAGCAATTATCATAGCATTCATCCTTCGGTAAGAACGAAGGGACGTTAAACAATATATGAGTTGAAGAGTTACTCTCATTAGAAGGTGGGCACGGGTGATCAATCCGCTCTTCCTCATTTTGTTCTTGGCTCTCCTCATCATCTTTTTCATCCAATGAGCTCACAGTTTCATCAATTCCTTCTTCCATAGACTCCTGCAAAACATTAATCTCTTCTTGGACAGTGGAGACTCTCTCTATAAATGCATCAATATCGGAATTGTATTTGTAATTATCATAGCAATATTTAAGGATGGAAAAAATTTTAGGTCTACAAACCAAATCATCAAAATCTTCATACTTTTCAAACAAAGATTCAATTTCATAAGCACCCTTAAAAGCAACAAATTCTTCTACTTGTTCCACATCATAATAATCATATCTACCATTAGCATAAGAAGCTAAGGTTTAATTATCATTAAATTTTCATGAAAAGGGAAGATGTGGAGCATTCATCCTAGAGAAACAAGTAAAACCATATCTCTGGCATATATTCCAAGCATACCAATGCAACACATCAATTTCATCCCATAAAATTTTCCCTTTTTGTGTCAAGCGATAATCCCTAAAGTATTCACGTTGATCCAACGTTACTCCCATTATCAAGTTGAATGGGATTTTCTCAGGATTATCGAAGTAGTGCATAATATCTTTCACATAACAATCATCGAGGGTTTTAGGAGGTTCCCCGTCTCCATGAGTAGCAAGTACACCTATTTTTTTTGGTGTTTCGTGTTCCATGTCCATAACTAAAGATAGAGAATAACTTAGAACAGGAAATAAATATTACTTAGTGATAAAGCAAACAAGACACACGAGAATATTCACCCCACGCTATTTCTCCCCAGCAACGGTGCCAGAAAAAGGTCTTGATAACCCAAAAATATAGGGGATAATTTGTAGCCTTCTTTGATAAATAAAAGTGTCAAACCCAACAAGGAGCTAAAGGCTGAACAAACATTCCCTCAAGTTCTATCGACCACCGATACAACTCTACGCACTCTTGACGTTTGCTTTACCTAGAACAAGTATGAAACAATTTTGCGAGAATAAAACTATGATTACTTTCCGAGAATAAAACTACGAATAAAATGCAAAGTAGTAAAAGTGGATAGCTTTTGTCAACAAGAAAGTCATTTCTCCCTAGGCAATCGATAACAAGTACCGGTAATCATTCTTGCAATTTTATATGAGGGAGAGGCATGAGCTAACATACTTTGTCTACTTGGATCATATGCACTTATGGTTGGAACTCTAGCAAGCATCCGCAACTACTAAAGATCATTAAGGTCGTGAAACCCAACCATAGCATTAAGTATCAAGTCCTCGTTATCCCATACACAACAACCCACCTACTCGGGTTTAAGCTTCTGTCACTCTCGCAACCCACCATAAGCGAATCATGAACATATTGCAACTCCCTACAGTGGGGGCCCCTCACGTTTGCGCGTGAGAGAGGGCACCGTAGGATAACACCATAAATAAAATATACCATCATACCAACCAAGATCACGATTGACCATAGGACAAAACAGATCTACTCAAACATCAAAGGATAACCATAGATCATTGGGAAATAATATATGGAGTTGAGCACCATGTTTAAGTAGAGATTACAATGGGGATAAGGGGTGTTATGTCGCTGCATAGATGGGGAGAAAGTTGGTGTTGATGGTAGCAAGATTGTTGATGTAGATTGCAGTCACGATCCTAGCGGCGGCGGCACTCCGGCGCCATCGGGAGAGAGGGGAGAGAGCCACCCCACCTTCTTCTTCTTCCTTGGCCTCCCCCTAGATGAGAGGAGGGTTCCCCCTATGGTCCATGGCCTCCATGGCCGCGGAGGGGCGGGAGCCCCTCCAAGATTGGATCTCCCTCTCTGTTCTCTTCTGCTTTGCGCTCTCCAGATCTGTCCCTTCATGGTTTCTTAAATTCCCGGAGATCCGTAACTGATCTTTTTACATGATTTTTTTCTGGATATAACATTCCTTGCACCCGAAATATAGCTCCAACCGACGTTCGAGGAGGGCATGATACACTAGGGCACGCATGGGCCTAGTGGCGCGCCCTGGTGGGTTGTGGTGGCCTCGGGCCTCCGTTTACGTTGATTCCACCTCCTAAAATTCACAAATATTCCAAAATAATTCTTTGTAGAGTTTCATCACGTTTGGACTTTGTTTGATACGGATTTTCTGCGATACAAAAGCATGCAACAAACGGGAACTGGCACTGGGCACTGGATAAGTAATTTAGTCCAAATAAATCATATAAAAACTTGCCAAAAGTATGTAAAAGTTGAATAATATTGGCATGAAACAATCAAAAATTATAGATGCGACAGAGACGTATCAATACTTTAAGCAAGATGACATGATGTAGATAAGAGAAACTGACATATGAAATAAATCCCATCTTGTTACCCTTAATAGCAACGATACATGCATGTCATGTCTCTTTTTCTCACTGAGATTGAGCACCGCAAGATCGAACCCATCACAAAGCACCTCTTCTTATTGCAAGATAAATCAATCTAATTAGCCAAACGAAACCAATAAATCAGAGAAGAAATACGGGGCTATAACAATCATGCATAAAAGAGTTCAGAGAAAACTCAGATAATATTCATGGATAGATCTGATCATAAACTCACAATTCATCAGATCCCAACAAACACACTGCAAAAAGTCATTACATCAAATAGACCTCCAAGAACATCAAGGAGAACATTGTATTGAAGATCAAAAAGAGAGAAGAAGCCATCTAGATACACTCGTAGGTCTTTGTTAAACTACTCATGCATCATCGGAGGGGCAACAAGGGTGATGAAGAATCCCTCCGTGATCATTGCCCCCTCTCACAGTGCCGGAAAAGGCCTCTAGATTGGATCTCGTGGTTCTGGAACTTGCAGCGATGGAAAAAGTATTTCGTGGACTCCCTAGTAGGTTTCCTGATTTTAGAGTATTTATAGAGGTAGAGTTAGGTCAAACGAAGGCTCGTGGGCCCCACTACCCACCAGGGCACGCTAGAGGTCCATGGTGAGCCCTGGTGCCTAGTGGGCCACTCCTCCATCTTCGCATGCTCTCCCGAAGCTTCCAGGGTCTCTTATTGCCAGAAAAAATCTCCAAAAAGTTCCGTAGCATTTGGACTTCATTTGGTATTGATTTTCTGTAAAGTTAAAAACAAGCAAAAAACATCAACAGGCACTAGGCACTAAGTTAATAGGTCAGTCCCAAAAAATGATATAAAGTTGCTAGTAAATATATATAAAACATCCAAGATTGATAATATAATAACATGGAACAATAAAAATTTATAGATACATTGGAGACTTATCAGTAGCTAGTATTATATGTTAAAAGCTAGTATTATTTGTTAAAATTGGTTAATTGCATAACTTAAATTTTGCTAATACTGATTAGAGGACGTCTAACTTGGTTTTGCAGGGTATCCATATGATGTGGTATAGCCTTCGTCATGATAATGGGTTTATGTATGAGATGGTTATATGTTGAAATGTTAAGTGGCCTGCGCGTGAGGACCTGATGGCTGGAGCCACAAGATTGCCATGTTAATGTAAATATCTTAGAAATAGCCTATAGGTTACTGATGTCTACTATGCAACTTGTTCTTGTAGACTCGTGTTGGGCCTCCAAGCGCAGAGTTTTTTAGGACAGTAGCAAATTTCCCTCAAGTGGATGTCCTAAGGTTTATCAATCCGTGGGAGGCATAGGATGAAGATGGCCTCTCTCAAATAACCCTGCAACCAAATAACAAAAAATCTCTGGTGACCCCAGCACACCCGATACAATGATAAATTGTATAGGTGCAATATTTCGGCGAAGAGATGGTGGTACAAGTGTAATATGGATAGTAGATATAGGTTTTTGTAATCTAAAAATATAAAAAAGCAAGGTAGCAAGTAACAAAACTGAGCAAAAACGGTATTGCAATGCTTGAAAACAAGGCTTAGGGTTCATACTTTCACTAGTGAAAAGTCTCTCAACAATGATAACATAATTGGATCATATAACAATCCCTCAACTTGCAACAAAGAATCACTCCAAAGTTTCTATCAGAGAACGTAGGACAAAAACGTGCATCAACCCCTATGCATAGATTACCCCAATGTCACCTCGAGAATCCACGAGTTGAGTGCCAAAACATACATCAAGTGAATCAATAGAACATCCCATTGTCACCACAGATATCCCATCACAAGACATACATCAAGTGTTCTCAAATCCAATACCCTATCCAACATAACGAAACTCAAAGAGCAAGGCTCAATTCATCACAAGAAGGTAGAGAGGGAAGAACACCATAAGATCCAAATGTATTAACAAATCTCGCGGTACATCAAGATCGTGCCAAATCCAGAACACGAGAGAGAGAGAGAGAGAGAGAGAGAGAGAGATCAAACACATATATACTAGTACATACCCTCAGGCCCGAGGGTGAACTACTCCCTCCTCATCATGGTGGCCGCCGGGATGATGAATATGGCCTTCGGTGATGATTTCCCCTTTCGGGAGGGTGCCAGAAGGGCTCCCGATTGGGTTTTCATGCATACAGAGGCTTGCAACGGTGAAACTTCTCATCTAGGGTTCTTTCTGGGGGTTTTGGTATTTATAGGAATTTTTGGCGTCGGTCTCACGTCAAGGGGGTGCCCGAGGGGCCCACAAGCTCGGGGGCACGCCCTAGGGGGTGGGCGCGCCCCCAGGCTTGTGTATCCCTTGTCCACTTCCTGGCCCAACTCCGGTGCTTCGGGGGTCTCTTTTGGTCCATAAAAAATCACCGTGAATTTCCAGCCCGTTCCGAGAACTTTTATTTCTACACAAAAAGTGACACCACGGTAGTTCTGCTGATAACAACGTCAGTTCGGGTTAGTTCTAATCAAATCATACCAAAACCATATAAAATTGTTGTAAACATGGCGTGAATACTTCATAAATTAAAGATACGTTGGATATGTATCAGTTACAAGTGACGATGGCAACCATACATGGAGGACCCCGATGAGGAGAAGGTGTACATGGCGCGGGACGAGGAGCTATAATTTCGTGCCATGGCAGAATTTTTGAATTTGGTGCCACGACAAGGTTTTTTGAAACAGTCGCCATGATAACATTTTTTTAAATTGCTGCCACGGCAATGAAATATTGGCCATCACGATGCTTCAACTGGTGATTGAAGATGATCACAGAGATTCCCAGCGCCTAGGGCTATACCATATCATGCTTTTATGAACTGCCTGAGATGTTTATCCCTTTATTGTTTGCACCCTTTTGATTGCGCATTAGTCAACTATTGGGGTTATCTTTCACAATAAATATCAAGTTAAAAAGGTGCTCATCCCAGTGTTGCAACCGTCTAAAACATGTAGCATTCTGGAGTGTGTCATGCCCACATGAGTACAAACAATACGTGAGGTGTAAGACGGGACTGGTCAGACCATGTCGGCAGATAGCACTCAGTTGTCTTGAAGTTATAGCAAAATTATTCTGAGCTTGAAGCACAAAGCATCGAAAGATGAATAAGAGTCATATGGTGATATGACTGGAAATAGTTTGCACACCGGTCAATTCTCATCAGCAGTGATGTCCACATCAATGGCTGAGAACTAGATTTTGATCTTGAATCACTTACAATAAATTATGAGATATATTGATTTAAGTGGGAGTGCACTTTACGTTAAAATTTGTTTAAAACTAGTGCAATTTTAATTATGAAAATTTCTAAATGAATTTTGCATCTATTGTTGTAGATAAATGGTTCGCAATATGTTCAACTTAGCTTGTATGTTAGAGAAAGAAAAGTTGGATGCTAATGGTGGAAACTATGCGGATTGGATCTGAAACCTAAGATTTGTTCTCATGGGTGCTAAGGAGTATGTGTTGGATCAGCCCCTAGGTGATGCTACCAAAAAGGCTGCAATACGAAAAAAAGTTGCTGCTTACGCTGCTTGTAGTGATGATTATGGTTCAGTCCAGTACCTCATGTTAACTTGCATGGATCCTGAACTACATACATTTTTTGAACGATCTGCGACTCAATTCATTTCACTAGAAGTTCTGTACAAGAAGCATGCGATGACCGAACATTTTGACTTAACCAAGGCCTTGATTGAATGCAAGATGAAAGAGGGTTCCTCAATGAGTGAACATATAGTGAAGCTTGCTGGCTATGTTCATAGACTGGCTTCTCTGAAATTTGGAATTCCCCCAACATTCAGTATAGATATTGTTCTTGCTTCACTCCCCCCATCTTATGATGGCTTTATCATGAATTACAACATGACTGGGATGGAGAAATGTGCAAACGAGTTGTTTGCTATGCTAAAAAATGCAGAAGCTGGAATGCAGAAGAACAAAACAGTGTTGATGGTCAACAAGACCACCAATTTCAAGAAGAAGGGCCAGTACAAGAAGAAGAAATTTGTTGGATCCGGTAATACCGAGTCTCAAAAGAATTATAAGGGAGGAGCCTCTAAAGATATTGAATGTTTCTACTGCAAGTAGAAGGGACACTGGAAGCGTAACTGTAAGAAGTTTTTGGCGCATAAGAAGAATGGTTCTTACGGTAAAGGTGTAATCATTATACAAAGTTAATGTTATTCTACTTGTAAATTTATGTATGTCATGAGTATTTGATACCAATCGGTTTCTATTATTTTTGAAACCGGTACAGAGACTACATAAAACTCACAAGGAGAGAAGAAATGAAGTTGTGATGCAAGTTGGGAATGGTGATAGGATCATTGCTCGGAGACCGTCAAATTCATGTCTTTAATCTATCTTTGAGATTTATCTTATAATTAAAGTAATATTTATTTTACTTTGGAGTTATATAATGCATTATCCTATGGATTATGCAATAGATATTCTTATATGTTTCAAGCAATAGTTGTTCAGATTATTATGAGAATATGGTTTTGATTAAACCTCTATTTTGAGATGGTTTATTCATGGTAAATCTTGAAGTCTATGATCTATAACATTAAAGCTAAACATCTAAGAAGACTGATGAAACCACTTGTGTATGACACTACATGGTTATAGCGAATAATTGATCTTCATATAGATGAAGCATAAAAGTCTTTTATTTAAAATTGACTAAATACATTACGATGTATAACATCCGATAAATATAACATGGTGTGATGGAAAAATTATACTTCATCAAACTTATGAGTAAATATGATTTATTTAATAAGGACTAAAATATTTGAAATAGTTCAAAGAAATTCAAGATGAAGATATAATATCATTATCATGAAAGATAAAACAATTCTTCTTCAATGAAGAATTGTATCTAAGTCATAAGTTTAGCAAACAATCAAATATTTGTGGAATTATTATTACCAATCTACTTTTCTTAAATTCTGGGGATTTATAAATGAAACAATATTATATTTACTAAACAAATCCATCTAAAGAGTATGATAAAAATATAAAGAGTTATAGAATTTTTCAGACCATTGCTTGATTGTAGGTTTTGTATTTCTCACACAAAATTCTGAGGACAAAAGAGTTTGTCAAGAGAATGAATATTATCGAGAAACGTTTTACTCGCTAAAGGAGCAAGTGGGGGAATGATACACCTTATTGCGATTATTGAATCTCCGACTTAAGTTAAAATCAGACTAAAACCAGAAATTTTGGCGTGCAAAACTAAGCAATATAATCTACTACATGGGATGTAGAAGCTTCAGTTAAGACCATAACAAAATACAAAGGTCGGGAAAGATTATCGAAGCTACTGAGTATTTTATTTTAGAAGAAGATGAGTGCACTACAGGGAAGCAGTGATGGCGCCTAGCTAAGATAGGTATTACTCAAACCATCTAAAATCCAGAGTGAAGTCCATGTGCAAGGAACGAGTTTTTTAACTTGGAGAAACCTTCGGAAAGTGTATAAATGGATCTTCAATTTCTCATGGATAATGATCCTGAAAGTAAAAGTTTTACAAATGAGTTTTGTAAGATTGGAAGAGTTGATGTTGTCAAATCTTCTTATTAATAGCAATACTAAAAGGTATAAATGGATTACAATGGTGAATGTTGTATATTGATATATGACTGATGAGTAACAAAACTATTTTTTGAAAGAGATTTCAAACATGATATACAACCAAAAGGTTTTGCTGGGAATATCCGAATGATATAAATATTTCAAAAACCATGTGTATGATTTGAAATAATGTATCAAGTAGCTGGAAATTTGATAAAGTAATTGGAGAATTTGAAATTTATCAAAAAAGGCTTGTGAATACAAGAAGTTTAGTGGGAGCTCTCTGCTATTTATGATCTTACACATGTATGATAGATCACTTGATCAATATAATGTAAAGTATACTAGCACAAAGAACATGTTTCTAAACACTTAGAATTATTGGATGAAAATCTATATAGATAGATTTAAACATCTAATTATACTAAGACTTGTATTTTGACAAAAGTTTTAAAAGGAGAAAATATTTTCTCAAAAATGTCACAGCATAACAGTAAGCAGAAATAAATAGTTGACAAACATGTATGGATGAATAAGATTCATCATGTGTGTTACCAAATGTACAAAGCCATATGTTTCATATAGACTAGTTGTTAGTAGTAAGTACCACAAGTGATCTCTAAAAGGATTCACTAGGGTAATTGCTTAAAGTTTTAAGTACCTCAGTTGGACAAAAACTTTGCTTCTTGTTTTTAGAGGAGATGAAGAGATTGTTGTAGAAGTTACACAAGATAACTTCATGACCGATAAACTATCGGGCTATAAATTTTGAAATAGTTTTTTTTTCAGAAATTGAACATAAATTGTGGATCTATAAATGATATAGCTTGAGACTTGAGAAGTTCTTCAATAGAATATAATCTAGATCAATAAAAGGTCATTAATAAATTATAAATTAATTCCAAATAAATATTGACTATATGGAGATATAGTGTTACCATAGAATGGACTATACAGAGATATAGTGACACCATTGATGTAACAAATGAATTACACAATAAAACCCAGATGTTACTGACAAAAAATAACTTAGGGGATTTAAAGCGAGTCAGATCCAGTGATGAATGCTCTACCACTAGCTAAGCGTGAGCTACCCCAGATAGCCATAGGTGTTAAAGAGACTATGTAAACTAGATTATTTACTCTAGTGCAAGTGGGAGACTTTTGGAAATATGCCCTAGAGGCAACAATATTTGTATTATTATATTTCCATATTCATGATTAAAGAGTTTATACTCTATGTTATAACTTCTATGATCCTGGAATATGTGATTCAGTGGAAAACTCATAAACACGTGTGGAATGATAAACGATAAAATAAAAGGTTCCTAGTCTTGCCTCTAAGACTAGATCAAGTGTTTTTGGTGATCATGTTTTCCGGATCTTAGGATATCGTTAAGTGTAACAATGATCCTAAAACAACATTGAGATTATGACATTAGAAGAATGATCATATTGAACCAACCCAATCTAGTTTGTTATGAATTGAGTTAATATCATCTGCATTCAATTGTAAAAACATAGAGTGTTAACGTGCGATATTTATCCTTAGACCATGAGAGTATCGTGGTCACTTATTACCGTACGGTGGGCTTTGGGCTTGCTCAAACATCACTTGTAACATGGCGATCATAACGACAACTTACAGGTTTATCGAAAAGTTTGACAAGTGACCAGATAGCTCGAGAGTGGGATTTTCTCCTCCGATGATGGATATATATTCTTAGGGCCCTCTCGGTGTGACGACATAAATCATTGTCTATCTAGACAAACATGACTCCATCACGAGGATGCTGGAACACAATAACGAGACACAAGAACAAAACCAGTAACGAGGATTTCGGTATAGTGAGCATAGTGATGACTGAGGAGAATACAAATACATCCCGGGTTTTGTGAATTGTTGTGAAGCAAAGGGAACATCACATGATAACCAAAGTTTCACTCAAATATCATTCGTGTGCTCATAGGGACCGATACGATTGTCCATGGTCCCGTTGCCGGTCATTAAACAGACGGTTTCATTCGTGTCTATGAGTTACCGAACCTATGGGGTCACAAGTTTAAGACAATCACGATCTGTTGACTGTTAGTAGGACGGGAGTCATGAGAATATATATTTGAAATTATTTCATGAATATTCAGAATAGTTCCGAGAGGACTGGGAAGTGTTTCGAAGTCACCAAAAGGGTTCCAGAGAGTATAAGGTAATACCGGGTATTCCGATAAACTATATATATGTGGAAAGTGTTATCGAAGATGTTAAAATATATATAATGTTCTAGAGGTATTTAGAACATTTATATTTAATTTAAATATCAATGGGCCTTAAAAGTCCAAGTGGTGGAAGGAATTATGGGCCACGATGGCCCATAAGGAAGTGGTGCCCCCCCCCCCTTTCCTTGTGTGTGTGTGGGAGGGCGAATTGGTCTAGGGGAGGAGTCCAACTCCTTCCCCTTGGCTGGTGCCCCAAAGTGGCACTTCCCCTTTGGTGGTTGCCCTCTCCTCCTCCTCTAACCTATATATACTAGAGGTTTTTGCTCTATTGTTTCATACAAGTTTTGGGGCCTCCTCTAGTTCATCTAGTACTAGTTCTAGTTAGCCCTAGTTGACTAATTAAAGCTAGCCCTAGAATCCTCTAATCCTCATAATTAGAAGCCTTGTGTGGTTCTAATCTCATCCCTCTAATCCTTCGGTGACGATTAGCTCTGGACGGCGAAGCACGGCCGGATCATGAAGGTTGCACACTCACAACTAAGGAGAGAGGTAGTGCTTTCAGTCTTCAATTCGAAGGACAATTCATGGGTGGTACGAGGGGTCATTTATCGATGGTTGGAAGGACTCCAAGTATGATCTACACTGACATGTTCTTCTTCCGCTGCAACTCGGTGATGGTAACGATCGTGATCCCAACCTGTAATGCATCTTCATATTGATCTTGGGTGATCGTATGCACGATTTTTTTGTTTTCTATTACCCTTCCCAACACAACAAGGCCTGTGCAGAATCGAGCTCGTGATCAGTGCCAACAGAGGAGGAGCTCGGGCCCCTCAGAATCACGTGCGCATCTGATGCTCTCCAACGCATATATTATTTTTGATTGTTTTGTACTATTATACTATCAAGCTTGCATGCTTTATGTGCAATTTTATATCATTTTTGGGAACTAACCTATTAACCTAGTGTCGAGTGTCAGTTCCTGTTTTTGCCTATTTTACTGTTTCATGGGAAAACCATACCAAACAATGTCCAAACATGATGAAATTTTATGGTGATTTTTTATAGAACAGAAGGGACCCTAGAAGCTTCGGGGGAGACCAGACACTACATGAGAGAGGCACAAGCTCACACGACGTGCCCCCAGGGGGTGCACCGCCTTAGCTTGTGGCGCCCTCACAAATCTGTTTGACCAAATTTCATTCCAGTAAATTCTCTAAATCCAAAAACCACCAGAGAGAGACCCGAACACTGTCGCAAGCCTCTGTTATTCCGTGATCCCATCTGGAGGCCTCCGCTGGTACTCTACTGGAGGGGGAATGGATCACTGAGGGCCTCTATGTCAACCTTGCTGCACCTCTAATGATGTGTGAGTAGTTCCTCACTGGACCTATGGGTCCATAACAGTAGCTAGCTGGTTCTCTCTCTATATCTCTTTGATCTTCAATAAAATGTTCTCTTCGCAGATCAATGTGATGTAATCCTTTTATGCGGTGCATTTGTTGGGATCCGATGAATTGTTGGTTTATGATCAGATTTTTCATTGAAAGTAATTGAGTTATTTCTGAACTATATTATGTGTGATTTTAATAGCTTTGTAATGCTTTCCAACCTATGAGTTATCTTTGGCCAAGTTGATGATTAGATCTTCAGTGGAAGTAGTACATAGTAGTAGGTTCAATCTTGCGGTGTCCTCACCTTGTGACAGAAGGGGTAGCAAGGCACGTATTTGTATTGTTACTACTAAGGATAAAATGATGTGTTTTGATCATACTAGTTGATCTTATTTTGTCTACATGTCATCATACTTAAAGCATTACTCCATTTGTCATGAACTCAATACGTAGAGAGGCAAGCATATAAGCGCTCTCAAAGTGGAGTAATAGTAGTAGATGTAGATGGATGTCGGTCTACTTGTCACGGACGCAATGCCCATGTACTGATCATGCCATGAATAACATCATAGTTATGCGCTATTCTATCAATTACCCAACAGTAATTTGCGTATCCACCGTTTGCTATGTTCTTGAGAGAGATGCTTGGCCCTCGGGTCCATTCGCCTTATATTACTAAAACCCTAAATACCTTGCTGCAATTTATTTAGTTTTGCAATTTATATATCTACTACTATCAGAATCAATCCATGCAATTATTGAGTACAAGGGGATTGGCAACCCTCTTGCCCGCGTTGGGTGCAAGTATTTGATTGCGCGCGCGCGCGTGTGTGTGTGTGCAGGTACTATTGATCATCGTTTGTGTGAATCTCCTATTGGTTCGATAAACCTTGGTTCTTTACTGAGCAAAATACTATCCACTACTATACTACATCACCCTTCCTCTTTGGGAAAATGCCAACACATATCACAAGTAGCAGTTGTGCACCCCGACTCAGAGAGACCGGAACGCCCCGTATTCCAGCCCAGAGATTGAGGAGAAGTCTTCAGGAATACGACACTGCTTGACATAGAAAAAACCAGCTCATCATACAAGGGATAAATACAAGGATCTGATGTTACAAAGGATCACATCAGCACGGCGATACTATGCCTGTGATACTACACTTGCTCTATGCTAGTAGCGGAACAACTCGTAGTAGCGGAAATCTTCTAGCAGCGGAATAACGACGAAGGTGATGAACTCCACTCCACAGGGACTCTGGCTGGGACACGATCTAGCTCGCACACGCGTTAACCTCGACAAGCAATCAATCAACCACAGCATCACCTGCAATCTTGCATGACACGCCAGGTCAGTACATTGAATGTACTGGCAAGCTCACAACAACCAAAAGCATCAAGGCAAAACAACAACATAGCATTTAACAGGTTAATGAATTGACAACTACTATGATGCAAAAGAAACTACTAAGCATGATGTGACTACTACAATGCCGATAAACCAATATCTCAATCTCAATAAGCATCTCACTCTTGGCTATCCAGCCAAGCACTATACCATCTCAATCACCTCGTGATCCACATGATATACAATCTCGATCACCTCGTGATCCACATGATCACCTTTGTGATCAAAACATCCACATGATCACCTCATGATCAAAACAATCACATGATCACCACGTGACCACATCACAAACTGAATGATCATCCTTGAGATCATCCCATACTCATCATCGGCACCCTGCCAAACTGTTACTGGTCACATCATAAACATATAAATAATCTATAAGTCATTCCGTCATGTGAGTGTTGATCGAACGGTGTGACCTAGTACGAGCTTGTGCCCATGACCGAGGACACGGCTATCGATAGATTAAACACACACTCTGTAGAGGCTAGCACACTATACCCACACCACGGAACCCATGGCCTTGCACTCCCATTCGGGTGGACCAATACCGTTCCGACAAAACCGATCTATTGCCCATGACACTCTCCCGGCCACTCCGACCAACACCCCCTTTGGGTTCAGTCTTGGGTGGCCCCGATGTTAACCAATGACATCCAACGGCCACCATCGTGGCAAAACATAAATGGTCCCAAACAGGGAGAAAAATGCGTCTAACAACCACTACGGGCACACAAGGCTTATGTCCGCCTACCTAATCAGGGTAGCGCGTGCCCATAACCTTCCCTCGTTGGAGGCACCGGTGAGAGACATGACAATATACCACATTAGGGCCTTCCCATAAAGGCAAATGTGGTTGCACTAGAAAAGCCCGATTTGGTGGCACCTGACCAACTTAATGACGGAATTTATTCCCAAAGTAGATCGGATACTCCGATATCATATATCTATCTGTCAACCAAGTCATAGCAATATCCAACAAATAATCCAAATCATAACATAGCCATAACATGATACTTTGAGCATAGCATAAAAACTAAGGGCATGCTGAAACCAAGAACGACAATACTACTAATCCCATAGCAACATCATGATATGCAACTAAGAATAACATTATCTCCAAAATAATACTCCGAAGTAGCAGAATATCAATTACCATCATGAAAACAATCATACTGGCCACTAATAATCCAAATGGCAACATGTCATCCTCATCAACTGCAAGCCTACATCCTAGTAATCCAAACAGTAGCATGGCACTAGCAAGATAAAAATACAAATGCCATGCACAAAGTCATGTAGCTAAAACAATGTTTTAAATAAGTTAAAATAAATAAACCATGTCATTGCATTGCAATCATTCAAATGGAGGGTGTGGCTTGCCTGGGGTGGAGGGATTCATCGGGAAGAAGTGCGAGAAGCTTGCGGAAAGACTCACCGGAAACCGTTCTCTCTCGGAGGGGACTGGATAAGGGCAAGGGCATAATGAGCATTTTCATAATGTTAAATGTGTCGCCCCCGATTTAATCGTACACTAATCATGCACGCAAACGTGTAGGATCAAGATCAGGGACTCACGGGAAGATATCACAACACAACTCTAAAACATAAATAAGTCATACAAGCATCATAATACAAGCCAGGGGCCTCGAGGGCTCGAATACAAGTGCTCGATCATAGACGAGTCAGCGGAAGCAACAATATCTGAGTACAGACATAAGTTAAACAAGTTTGCCTTAAGAAGGCTAGCACAAACTGGCATACAGATCGAAAGAGGCGCAGGCCTCCTGCCTGGGATCCTCCTAACTACTCCTGGTCGTCGTCAGCGGGCTGCACGTAGTAGTAGGCACCTCCGGTGTAGTAGGGGTCGTCGTCGACGGTGGCGTCTGGCTCCTGGACTCCAGCATCTAGTTGCGACAACCAGAAAGAAAGGAAAGGGGGGAAAAGGGGGGAGAAAGCAACCGTGAGTACTCATCCAAAGTACTCGCAAGCAAGGAACTACACTACATATGCATGGGTATATGTGTAAGGAGGCCATATCGGTGGACTGAACTGCAGAATGCCAGAATAAAAGGGGGATAGCTAGTCCTATCGAAGACTACGCTTCTGGCAGCCTCCGTCTTGCAGCATGTAGAAGAGAGTAGATTGAAGTCCTCCAAGTAGCATCTCCAAGTAACATCTCCAAATAGCATCTCATAGCATAATCCTACCCGGCGATCCCCTCCTCATATCCCTGAGGGAGAGCGACCACCGGTTGTATCTGGCACTTGGAAGGGTGTGTTTTATTAAGTATCCGGTTCTAGTTGTCATAAGGTCAAGGTACAACTCCAAGTCGTCCTGTTACCGAAGATCACGGCTATTCGAATAGATTAACTTCCCTGCAGGGATGCACCACATAACCCAACACGCTCGATCCCATTTGGCCGGACACACTTTCCTGGGTCATGCCCGGCCTCGGAAGATCAACACGTCGCAGCCCCACCTAGGCTCAACAGAGAGGCCAGCACGCCGGTCTAAACCTAAGCGCGCAGGGGTCTGGGCCCATCGCCCTGAGCACACCTGCACGTTGCGTACGCGGCCGGAAGCAGACCTAGCACCTCATACAAGGAGTGCGTTACGCAGTCCAATCCGGCGCGCGCCGCTCCGTCGCTGACGTCACGAAGTGCTTCGGCTGATACCACGACGTCGGGATACCCATAACTACTCCCACGTAGATGGTTAGTGCGTATAGGCTCGTAGCCAGACTCAGATCAAATACCAAGATCTCGTTAAGCGTGTTAAGTATCCGCGAACGCCGAACAGGGCCAGGCCCACCTGTCTCCTAGGTGGTCTCAACCTGCCCTGCCGCTCCGCCACAAAGTAACAGTCGGGGGGGCCGTCGGGAACCCAGGCCCACCTCTACCTGGATGGAGCCACCTGCCCCTTCAGCCCCCATCTCCGAACAGTATCACAGGTAATGTAACAGTGTAAAGTATATAGTATATGCCCGTGATCACCTCCCGAAGTGATCACAGCCCAGTAGTATAGCATGGCAGACGGACAAGAGTGTAGGGCCACTGATGGAACACTAGCATCCTATACTAAGCATTTAGGATTGCGGGTAAGGTATCAATGACTGTAGCAGCAATGACAGGCTATGCATCAGAATAGGATTAACGGAAAGCAGTAACATGCTACACTACTCTAATGCAAGCAGTATAGAGAAGAGTAGGCGATATCTGGTGATCAAAGGGGGGGGCTTGCCTGGTTGCTCTGGCAAGAGAGAGGGGTCGTCAACTCCGTAGTCGAACTGGTCAGCAGCAGCGTCGGTCTCGTAGTCTACCGGAAGAAAGAGGGGGAAGAAATAATGAATACAAAGCAAACAAAGCATCACAAAATATAACAAGGCAATACGCGGTGTTCGGTGTGCCCTAACACGGTAGTAGGTGCTACCGGTGAAGGGGGGAAAACATCCGGGAAAGTATGCCCGGGGTTCCGTGTTTTCGGGCAGAGGAACGGAGGGGGAAAGTTGCGAGTTTGATATGTTAGGGGTGTGTGATGGACGAACGGGCTGCGTATCCGGAATCGTCTCGTCGTTCTGATCAACTTTCATGTTGAAAATATTTTAATCCGAGTTACGGATTAAAAGATATAATTTTCTAAAGATTTTATTAATTTCTGAAATTTAACTAATTAATTATTTAATTCGAAAATGAATTTATGACGTCAGCATGATGTCATGCTGACGTCAGCAGTCAACAGGGTTGACTTGGTCAACCTGACAGGTGGGTCCCGTTCGTCATTGACTGTTTAGTCTAATTAATGTTTAGCTAATCTAATTACTGTTTAATTAAACTAATTAGTTAATTAGGTTAATCTAATTATGATTAATTAACTTAATTAATTCCTTAATTAATTAATTAATTTAATTATTATTTATTTATTTAATATATATTTTTTTAATTCTTTTTTTTTATATAAAACCGTTCTGGGGCGGGGCCCCCTAGTCAGTGGCCCGGGGGCCATAGTGGGCAAACGGGTTACGGCCACGGGCGTACGGGCGCGGGCACGAGCGCCCCACGGGGCGAGCCCGGGCGCTGGCCTCGGGCGTGACCAGCAGCGCTGGCGCCGGTGGCCACGAAGCCGACCAGGGGAGGCGGCGGACCTGGCAGGTCGCCAGGTCGGCGAGGGCGAGGCCAGCTCGGGGTGAGGCGTGGCCGAGGCGAGGCAAGGCAGGGCGACGGCCCGGGCGGAGGGCGACGCCGTCCGGGGCAAGACGAGGCCGGCGCGGGCGGAGGCACGCCGGTCAGGGCGAGTGCGCGCGAGACGGAGAGAGAGGGAGGGCCGGGGGTCGAGGGCGCGCCTGGGGCGATGGCCGGTGCGTCGGCCGCGGTGAGCGCGTCGTGGGGGGGAAAGAGGAGAGGAAGCGGGGCTCACGGCGGGTCGTAGGGACTAGGCAGCGGGCGTGAGGAGGGCGACGGGGACGAGGCGTCGGCGGAGAGGACGACGGGGTCGCAGCGGAAGCAGGCCGGCGGGGAGGCGGACGGCGACGAGGTCGGAGAGGGGCAGCCCGGCGAGGAGGAGGGGCCGACGAGGTCGCCGTGCGGCGAGGGCGAGGCGGCGACGTCGGGGGCCGGCGCGGCGGCGACGGCGGGGGCCCCTTCCAGTCCAGGAAAGGGGAGGAGGGTGAGGCCGACGGCGAGCGACGGGCGGGGCGGCGCCGGTGATGCGTCGGGGAGGCGGCGATGGGTTCGGGCCCGATCCTGATTGGATCGGGGGGGGGGGGAAAGGGAGTGGGGCGAGAGGAGAGGTGGGGATCGGCGGGGTGTGGTGGAGCGTGGGGCGCCGATGGGATCGGGGGTTGCCCCGATCTAGATCGGGGAAGGACGAGGGAGGAGTGGGACGAGGGGGAGGGAGTGGGTGGCGGCTAGGGTTGGCCTGGGGTGGGGGGATAAGGAGAGGGAGTGGTGGCCGGTTGGGCCGGTGGGTTGGCCCAGTGGGGGGTTGTGGCCTGCTGGGCCGAAGCCCAGTGGGGGGGGGTTGCTTTCTCCTTTTTTTTCTTAGCTTTGTTTTCTGTTTTCTTTTCTTTATCTATTTTCTTTTAATTTCTGTTTTATAAAATATAAATACAACTCCTAATTTAATGTTATAATTTATTCTACTGCCCCAAAAGTTCGACACCTAATTAAAATAGTTTGTATTATTATTATTTTTAAAAGGCATTTAATTAATTGTTATAGCTGCTATTTTAATTAGTTTAGAGCCTTTAAACATTTTATAAAATTTGTGGTTTCTCCACCATTATTACTAAGGATTTATTGGTCACATTTAGCACATTTTAGTTTTTATGTTCGAAAACTTTTATCGTTTGACTTTAATTCAAATTTGAATTCGAATCGGTTTCGAACTAACACGAGGTTAGCAACAGTAACCGAGGTGACGTGGCATCGTTAACGCGGGATTACTGTAGTCTAATTATCCGGGCGTCACAATTCTCCTCCACTACAAGAAATCTCGTCCCGAGATTTAAGAGGGGAGTAAGGGGGAAAGTTCTGGTTACGGTATTCTAACGGATCTTCTCGGTCTTGGTTGCTCTTCTCGAAGTGGTTGATCCATTACATTGATGTCTTCATTTCTTTATTCCAAAGCATCATGATGAAGTTGTCGTCCTTTCTTCGGGGAACTCCATCGTACTTACGAACAGGTAAGGGGCAGCTCTACAATGATAGGATGTTATAAGGGAAATTCATCTGGGGTATCCCAGGAATAAACATATGAGTAGCTCTCGAGTTGAACAAATGACACACATCGAAAGCAAAGTAAGACGGTGTAATAAGAGGTTTCAAGCGGATAGGCAATCGTTCATTGCCTGAAGCAGAGTGCGAAAGGGGTTCAGAGCAACGAGAATAAGTATTGTGTCCGATACCAGAATAGATCAACAGGCAAGTGGCCCGTGAATTACATACAAAGTCAAGCACGAGGAATAACGCTGACAACAGGGTGTACAGGAGAGTCAGGTTTCGATCCTGTGGAACGGTGGGTTATGGGCCCACCATGTGGGTTAAAAGCAGGAAGGCGCTAATATTTGCACGGTCAAGATAACAAGGTATGTCAGAGGATAGCCTGTCGGTTTTGTTGTCAACAATGTCGGTACCAAGGGCGAGGGACGAAGAGAACCATTTCCCTGCTCGTTGAACGAGGCGGACCATTAGGCAAAGTTCTCGTCCATCGGTGGCTACCGAAATGTCATCAACAATAGTAACAGGTTCTTGCTGACAGAATTGTACACCGAGGAGTTTACATAAGCAGTAGAATATTGCTGCTTAGATCATATAGATCACAAGAAAGGTTCAAACAACCAATGGAAAGTAAAATATGATTATCATATTAAACAGAACAATGGAAAGGAAAACGTGTTTAAACACATAATTCAGGGATATATCCTTCCCAAGGACAAGCAGAGCATGATATCCGTGGCAGGATATAATGTAGAAAACTCTTTAGGTACGGGGGAGAATTTTCATGACATTACCCATACAACGGTGTTAGGATAAATGATAAATAAAATTTAGCATCGTGCTTCAAATGTTCCTGTTGAAAATCGGAGTACCATTGACATGCTTCGAGATAGCATTGACATGGTCTTCAGGTGAAGATCAGACTTTGGAAACACGAAGGATCCATCAGGAATAACTTGTAGATTAAGTCTTACAATTTCCTCATGGATGAACGGATAACCTTGCTGAAAAGGAATCTATAATGATAGGTCCTCCAGCCGGGGGGGGGGTGCTAGGCATGACATCAGTTACCGGGTCATCAAAGGATCAACATCATAACTCTTGGAAAGTTGTCCCAACCATCATATCTGACCGAGATTCAGATCCAATTGGTGTCATGAGGCCTCAGACTCAGGATGTCCGAGAAGAAAAGGCGCAACACAAATCGTTGAAATGGCATTGCAAGATTCTCGGGAAATGAACTATGGGAGCGGGTTCCTAAAACAATAGTTCATCATTAAACCAAGGAGAGGTGAGGAGGTGGCTGATTGACTCAGCGACAATTCATTGAGATTTTCAAAAGATGGATTTGCACAATAATGTGAACAAGAAGATGACATTTGTCAGATCAAATGGTATAATGATGTATGCTCGAGGAAAACATACACAATTAAACATTGGTTGAAAGGTGCACCCGAAATATGGGTTGGGTTGCACGACCAATGTCAGAATGGTGATTCAATAGTCAATAGCCTAAGAATGAACTTTCGATCATTAACTTAAAAAAAATTTAGGGTTGCTAGAAGGAAAGAATCCAAACAACACCATTCACTTGTTGGAATTAACACGGGGACCAAGAAATGAACGAAGATGGCAAGAAGCATTTTGATATCAAGAATTCTTAAGAGGTGGTGAAATTCCCACCACATTCTTGACAAAAAGAGATGGTAATACTTCCGAGGTAAGGAAGATCAAATGCTGGGTAGCAAGGAACTCAAGGTATAACACCAAGCATGAACAAGCTTGTGTTGGTGGGAAGGCCATAAAGTGGTCGATGATAATACAATTCATCAAGGGCAAGGATGGTATTTCTCATCATGAATTCAATTGATATCATGGATGAGCTCAGAATGTTGATGATCACGACACCTTTGTCGCGAGAGTTCATGAAGATGTAATCGATCGGTAATGACATCAAGTCAAGTAATGATGAAGTGAAAGGTTATTGGAACCAAGGGTACGACACAAACTCGAAACCAAGCTTGTTGTTCAAGGCGAAATGATATGACGATGAGGATCGACGTAAGGTTAGTTCATCGTCGAAATTTGGTGCTCCGAGAATAAGGACCGGGTAGCACAGTTAAAATCATCACGACAATGATATAGCCAAACAGGCTAGGAATGGCGTGATCGGGTACAAACTCGTACTTATAGAAGCTTACTGAAGAGTTGTTGAACCGTAGTGCGGACTCGGTTCAGTTATCGGTGTCTTTGAGTGTTCAATAACTCAGAGCCCGCGAAAAATTGGAATCAGTGGGAAGGTAGCACTTGATGAAGAACTCATAAGGAGTTATGCAGTTCCATGATAATCTCGAGATACCAGGGGGGTAATACTCGACACAAGATCAAAGTAAAGGTGGGACTGGTGTATTGATCCATAGAAGACAATTGTTTTAACTTGTCCGAGAAATGAGATCAAAGAAGAACAATCATGGTCGGAACCACGGTTGCAAAAGGCCAGATCCTAGATATAAGATGAACTTATACCAAAGGAATAATTTATTTAAAAGAAGCTTTAATGATAAGATCTACATCGTGTCCATGGGCATGAACACAAGTTCAAGGTCGACTCCCACTTCTCCAATGCATAACCTTTCATTCACTTCTCACGTTCGATGAAGATGCAGTGTTGAAATTTTATCTGGTGAAGCACCAGAAGAGTATGACTCGTGAAAACTTTCGGGTTCACACGGTTTAGAGAAGGCATATGTTCAACCCACAGGGGCTTCTTAGAAACGTATACCACAAGTTTCAAGAGTAAATAACACAAGCTCAAAAGTAGAGCATGGTTGGCCAAGCAGAGGATACAACTTAACAAGGGCATCATGTATCAGGGGAAGAACTCACAAAGTGATCAAATGTGAAGGACACTGTCGGATAACAATCCAACAAAGGACTTGATGGTCCACAAAGGATCTGATACGAGTATCGGTACTCAACTAGAGGAAGAAGAATGCAAGGAGATCAGATTATAGAAACAACTGACTAACTCAATTGTCAAATGCAAAGGAATTATGATTTCCAATTCAAGGGATCAGAAGCAATGCTCTGATTAGGGATGGATAAGTTGAATAGACTTAGGGTACAATCAACGACAATTGGATTGGTCGAGAACCAATTCCAGTTAAAAGAATGGAAGCTCAGCCGGAAAAGTAATATATAAGGATCAATGATGATTGCGTGTATTCGCAAACATATTGAGTCAATAGACCCAAAATGATAATGACAAGGAATGTCAATAAGACTACGAGACTTATGGGATTAACCATAATGCAAGCAAGCAAGAATTTCAAGAGCCAAAGGCTCCAGAGGATTTTCGGAAGATCGAATATTATTTTGAAGACTTTTGTGAAACACATGAACAACTGAGGATGAGCGGATACTCGACAAGTGCGAGAAAATATTCTTAGGGGTATTCAAGTGACAAGAACAGCAAGGCAGTAAGCTCAAGGGATTATCAAAATCACGACGAGTTTTTCAGGGTATCTTGTAATAACAAGACCACTGGGGATGAATGTAAGAATAACAAATGCAAGTAGTTATCCATAAGGGTTTGCGATGGAAGGTGAATTGCAAACGCGATGAACAGAAGTTCTCGGGTTAACAGCGGAGAGTAACTTCAGTGTCTTCTGGTGCAGCAGACGATCATCAGTAATAAGGGGCTCTCCGAGTGAAAATGATAACGAGATCCTAATGTTAGATTTAGTAAAATTCATTTAACCCGAATAGAAGAGATGTCAAAGTCCCAGAGTATAGGTCGAGGAATAAAAGATCCTAGTACCACCCGATGGCGACGTGGGCCCGTAAGGCACACAGCCAAGTTAGTAAAAGGTTTTGTAATGTCTAGACTCGACTTCGGCCAAGGAGTGTGGAAGGGGGATTCCTACAGGCAGTCGGCTCTGATACCAACTTGTGACGCCCCCGATTTAATCGTACACTAATCATGCACGCAAATGTGTACGATCAAGATCAGGGACTCACGGGAAGATATCACAACACAACTCTAAAACATAAATAAGTCATACAAGCATCATAATACAAGCCAGGGGCCTCGAGGGCTCGAATACAAGTGCTCGATCATAGACGAGTCAGCGGAAGCAACAATATCTGAGTACAGACATAAGTTAAACAAGTTTGCCTTAAGAAGGCTAGCACAAACTGGGATACAGATCGAAAGAGGCGCAGGCCTCCTGCCTGGGATCCTCCTAACTACTCCTGGTCGTCGTCAGCGGGCTGCACGTAGTAGTAGGCACCTCCGGTGTAGTAGGGGTCGTCGTCGACGGTGGCGTCTGGCTCCTGGACTCCAGCATCTGGTTGCGACAACCAGAAAGAAAGGAAAGGGGAAAAGGGGGGAGAAAGCAACCGTGAGTACTCATCCAAAGTACTCGCAAGCAAGGAACTACACTACATATGCATGGGTATATGTGTAAGGAGGCCATATCAGTGGACTGAACTGCAGAATGCCAGAATAAGAGGGGGATAGCTAGTCCTATCGAAGACTACGCTTCTGGCAGCCTCCGTCTTGCAGCATGTAGAAGAGAGTAGATTGAAGTCCTCCAAGTAGCATCTCCAAGTAGCATCTCCAAGTAGCATCTCATAGCATAATCCTACCCGGCGATCCCCTCCTCATATCCCTGAGGGAGAGCGACCACCGGTTGTATCTGGCACTTGGAAGGGTGTGTTTTATTAAGTATCCGGTTCTAGTTGTCATAAGGTCAAGGTACAACTCCAAGTCGTCCTGTTACCGAAGATCACGGCTATTCGAATAGATTAACTTCCCTGCAGGGGTGCACCACATAACCCAACACGCTCGATCCCATTTGGCCGGACACACTTTCCTGGGTCATGCCCGGCCGCGGAAGATCAACACGTCGCAGCCCCACCTAGGCTCAACGGAGAGGCCAGCACGCCGGTCTAAACCTAAGCGCGCAGGGGTCTGGGCCCATCTCCCTGAGCACACCTGCACGTTGCGTACGCGGCCGGTGAGCAGACCTAGCACCTCCATTACAAGAAGTTGCGTTAACGCAGTCCAACCCGGCGCGCGCCGCTCAGTCGCTGACGTCACGAAGTGCTTCGGCTGATACCACGACGTCGGGATACCCATAACTACTCCCACGTAGATGGTTAGTGCGTATAGGCTCGTAGCCAGACTCAGATCAAATACCAAGATCTCGTTAAGCGTGTTAAGTATCCGCGAACGCCGAACAGGGCCAGGCCCACCTGTCTCCTAGGTGGTCTCAACCTGCCCTGCCGCTCCGCCACAAAGTAACAGTCGGGGGGCCGTCGGGAACCCAGGCCCACCTCTACCGGGATGGAGCCACCTGCCCCTTCAGCCCCCAACTCCGAACAGTATCACAGGTAATGTAACAGTGTAAAGTATATAGTATATGCCCGTGATCACCTCCCGAAGTGATCACAGCCCAGTAGTATAGCATGGCAGACGGACAAGAGTGTAGGGCCACTGATGGAACACTAGCATCCTATACTAAGCATTTAGGATTGCGGGTAAGGTATCAATGACTGTAGCAGCAATGACAGGCTATGCATCAGAATAGGATTAACGGAAAGCAGTAACATGCTACACTACTCTAATGCAAGCAGTATAGAGAAGAATAGGCGATATCTGGTGATCAAGGGGGGGGCTTGCCTGGTTGCTCTGGCAAGAGAGAGGGGTCGTCAACTCCGTAGTCGAACTGGTCAGCAGCAGCGTCGGTCTCGTAGTCTACCGGAGAGAAGAGGGGGAAGAAATAATGAATACAGAGCAAACAAAGCATCACAAAATATAACAAGGCAATACGCGGTGTTCGGTGTGCCCTAACGCGGTAGTAGGTGATACCGGTGAAGGGGGGAAAACATCCGGGAAAGTATTCCCGGGGTTCCGTGTTTTCGGGCAGAGGAGCCGGAGGGGGAAAGTTGCGAGTTTGATATGTTAGGGGTGTGTGGTGGACGAACGGGCTGCGTATCCAGAATCGTCTCGTCGTTCTGATCAACTTTCATGTTGAAAATATTTTAATCCGAGTTACGGATTAAAAGATATAATTTTCTAAAGATTTTATTAATTTCTGAAATTTAACTAATTAATTATTTAATTCGAAAATGAATTTATGACGTCAGCATGATGTCATGCTGACGTCAGCAGTCAACAGGGTTGACTTGGTCAACCTGACAGGTGGGTCCCGTTCGTCATTGACTGTTTAGTCTAATTAATGTTTAGCTAATCTAATTACTGTTTAATTAAACTAATTAGTTAATTAGGTTAATCTAATTATGATTAATTAACTTAATTAATTCCTTAATTAATTAATTAATTTAATTATTATTTATTTATTTAATATATATATATTTTTAATTCTTTTTTTTATATAAAACCGTTCTGGGGCGGGGCCCCCTAGTCAGTGGCCCGGGGGCCATAGTGGGCAAACGGGTTACGGCCACGGGCGTACGGGCGCGGGCACGAGCGCCCCACGGGGCGAGCCCGGGCGCTGGCCTCGGGCGTGACCAGCAGCGCTGGCGCCGGTGGCCACGAAGCCGACCAGGGGAGGCGGCGGACCTGGCAGGTCGCCAGGTCGGCGAGGGCGAGGCCAGCTCGGGATGAGGCGTGGCCGAGGCGAGGCAAGGTAGGGCGACGGCCCGGGCGGAGGGCGACGCCGTCCGGGGCAAGACGAGGCCGGCGCGGGCGGAGGCACGCCGGTCAGGGCGAGTGCGCGCGAGACGGAGAGAGAGGGAGGGCCGGGGGTCGAGGGCGCGCCTGGGGCGATGGCCGGTGCGTCGGCCGCGGTGAGCGCGTCGTGGGGGGGAAAGAGGAGAGGAAGCGGGGCTCACGGCGGGTCGTAGGGACTAGGCAGCGGGCGTGAGGAGGGCGACGGGGACGAGGCGTCGGCGGAGAGGACGACGGGGTCGCAGCGGAAGCAGGCCGGCGGGGAGGCGGACGGCGACGAGGTCGGAGAGGGGCAGCCCGGCGAGGAGGGGGCCGACGAGGTCGCCGTGCGGCGAGGGCGAGGCGGCGACGTCGGGGGCCGGCGCGGCGGCGACGGCGGGGGCCCCTTCCAGTCCAGGAAAGGGGAGGAGGGTGAGGCCGACGGCGAGCGACGGGCGGGGCGGCGCCGGTGATGCGTCGGGGAGGCGGCGATGGGTTCGGGCCCGATCCCGATTGGATCGGGGGGGAAAGGGAGTGGGGCGAGAGGAGAGGTGGGGATCGGCGGGGTGTGGTGGAGCGTGGGGCGCCGATGGGATCGGGGGTTGCCCCGATCTAGATCGGGGAAGGACGAGGGAGGAGTGGGACGAGGGGGAGGGAGTGGGTGGCGGCTAGGGTTGGCCTGGGGTGGGGGGATAAGGAGAGGGAGTGGTGGCCGGTTGGGCCGGTGGGTTGGCCCAGTGGGGGGTTGTGGCCTGCTGGGCCGAAGCCCAGTGGGGGGGGGGGTTGCTTTCTCCTTTTTTTCTTAGCTTTGTTTTCTGTTTTCTTTTCTTTATCTATTTTCTTTTAATTTCTGTTTTATAAAATATAAATACAACTCCTAATTTAATGTTATAATTTATTCTACTGCCCCAAAAGTTCGACACCTAATTAAAATAGTTTGTATTATTATTATTTTTAAAAGGCATTTAATTAATTGTTATAGCTGCTATTTTAATTAGTTTAGAGCCTTTAAACATTTTATAAAATTTGTGGTTTCTCCACCATTATTACTAAGGATTTATTGGTCACATTTAGCACATTTTAGTTTTTATGTTCGAAAACTTTTATCGTTTGACTTTAATTCAAATTTGAATTCGAATCGGTTTCGAACTAACACTAGGTTAGCAACAGTAACCGAGGTGACGTGGCATCGTTAACGCGGGATTACTGTAGTCTAATTATCTGGGCGTCACATTAAAACATGGTGAAACCGATACAAACAGAACAGGATCGACGAGACGAAGAAGTGGGCCTTGGAATCAGCTTATTTGGAGTTAGGATCAAAAGGTTATAGCGGTGGCAACAACAGGAGGTAGAGAGAAGTGGCGGCAACCAATTTTGGTGGCGCATGGCCATGCTGGCTGCGAGAGAAATAGAGAGGATGGGGAGGTTCGTCGGGGTCTGGTAGGTCTACTCGTGGTGGAGAGAAGGAGGGAGGAGCTCGGCGTCGAGCCAATTTAGGCCGAGGCCGGGGCAGGCAGAATGGCCTTGGAGGAGGAAAGGGGGACTCCGGCGATGGACTGAGGAGTCGGGGTGACTTCTGGGAGTGAGAGGGAGTTGCTGGTGCGGTCAAGGGAGCTCGGGGTGGGCTTATATATCCAGGGAGGAGGAGAACGAGCTGGCGTCATCGTAGACGCGTCGCCAGAGCCGGGGATGCATGGGCACACACACAATCTCGTAGGTATGCAACGAGGAAGGCACATGGGAATGCTCACGGGGGCATAGGGAGCCAAGGGGCACGGTGAGAAAGAAGACGAGTTCATTCAATGCCATGTCGGCCACTGTTCGCCCGTGGGCACGAGGCGGTGAGCGCCGATGAGGAGGTTTTCGGAGGGGGAAAGGGGTCCAGAGAGAAAGCGATGACGAGGTGAAGACGCCAGACATGCTCATGCACGCGAAGACAACAAGAGGGAGAGGGGACGAAGCACAAACGATGCTCTAGACGTGGCCACCAGCAAGCAAAGCGTGTGCACAGGCGTGCCAGCTGCGCGGTCACCATGAGACAATGCATAGGGAGGTCATGAGAGGATTGCAAACTTTGTCTAAAGTGTTGGCTCTCCATAGTGGGGACAGTGGGAGGTGAAGGATAAGCAAAAGAAGCCATGGATAGATGGGATTCATCCAGTGTTGCATCAAACTTGGTCATGTTAGTGTGATCAACAGAGAGATGCTAAGGGTCAAATGTGATGTCTGGGAGGTTTAGGTTAAGAAGGACTATAATCCTAGGAGTTTTGGAGCACAATGGAGCACAAAAAACAGGGTTGCTTTGTAACTTCAGATATGGTCCAGAATCAAGAATAGGATGATGCTCTCACATGGAGAATCCACTTGGGCTGAAATCTTGCATGGGATGATTATTTGGACATATGAAGATGCTGTAAAAATTTCATACCAATTGCCAAAATGGTATTTGCTTCACAAACATCCTCACTGTCCAGAAACTTGCAATAATTTTGCATGGAAAATGGCTTAATGAAATTATCCCAAATCTGGTGGAGCGATGTTATTTTGGTAGGAGCATGATCTGGTAATTTCTCAGAATTAATGAAGCAACATAAAATATACTTGCTTCACAACCTAAAAATATTGCCAGAAACAAATATGTGATCCTGTTCTCACATAGATGATTGGATGGAGCTGAAATTAATTGGAGGAGGGTAATGATATGAGCACATGAAGTAGCATGCAAAATTTCAATTCATTTGGATACTCCTAGCTAGTACTTCCTTCACAAAGGCTTCTATTTGACAGAAACTTTGAGATATCACTGAGGAAGATCTATTAGGCAAATGAAGTTGAATTTTCGCGTGAGGAAATGATTTAGACATAAAAGAATGCCCAAAAAGTTTGGGAGCAAACAAGATAAGATAAATGGCACTTCCTTCACAAAATGCCATTCAGGACATAATAGAAGAAGTAATATTGGGGATTTTTTTTTGAACTGGCCAAGGAAGGATTTTGACATATTTGAGCAGGATATGACCCAAAAAATTTATGAGAATTATTTGGGAATTTTTGGATGGATAGAAATATAGGTTCCTTCACAACCTAGGGCAAATGAAGTTATTTCTTTAATAGAAAAGAAATTTTCCCCAAGAAAAAGAATTGTGGAGGGCTAGGATGGAGATGGCATGATCTTGGGATGAGTTTGAGGATGATGAACTACTTGGGAGAAGGAATGAGGATGATCTCCCAGGTTTCAAGGCCACATAACCACTTCAAAAAGAAAAGCAGAGCAAAAATCAGATAAACCAAAAGAAGAAGAAAGGGGCCAAAATATAGGCTGTTACAAACCTTCCCCCCTTAAAGAAATCTCGTCCTTGAGATTTGGTTGCTCAGGGAAGAAGTATAAACATACCTTAACGAAACCATTTCCAACTCGGGTATCCGTTTCCTTTGTTTATTGTTCCCTCAAGAATTTCACAAAATTTCTTAGCTTACTCTGAGGTGGTTTGCTTCACCTTTCCCAAATTCTGACAGGTTTTTCCTCATATACCAAAGCCTTATGCTGAGGGTGATACTTTCATATCTGCTGGTGATATTCTGAGCATGACTTTCCTTTGGTCATGAGAACCTTTTTACTTTTGCAATGGGGTTGCGCAAGCAAATGCATGTCTTCCGGGTGCAAACAATGCTGAGAATCATGGCCATTTTCCAAACGGGACCTGACTGCTCGTAGGTGGTACGGATTTACCTTGATTTGTTTCCTTGGCTCAAGCAAGAGGTATGTATCTAAGATTCGACTGCCTTCTGTCGTGAACACTATAAAAGAGGATGGACTTATAACTGTAGCATACCTCAAGCATGAGCATCTTGAGACTAGCCTGACAGAGATGCCGACGGAAAAATGCTTTTTCCTGACAGACTGTCCGTGCACTTCTTTTTTCATGTGAGTACACCGGATCTGAGCGAGTGTTCGACTGTTGGCTTACCCATGCTATCGGTATACTCATCTGTGGTAAATAGACTGTGGGGTGTTTTTGTCGTGGTTGTCGACATCAAACCACGGAGGAAATCTTGGATCTGACAGAATAGACTTAAATACCCCACATTAATCACTTTAAGTGGGTCAGTGAAATAGGAGGGTAGAGTAGACCTCTAAGGGTACGTTTTTGTGGATCCATATGGAATCTTGGCATCCAACAGTTCTTGGGTATCTGGTCCCTAATGGCCGCAAAAATCATATGTCGGCGTTTTGGGAACGGGGGTCCCCAGACTTGCGTGCCTGCGGCCTGCTGCGTGGCTCAACCAGTGTCCCAGTATGGCCCGTCTTCATCAACCAACACTCAAGACCCTCGCGAGGGGCCAAGCCTCGCGAGGCGGACGACACAAGGCCTCCTTAGGAGCGGCCTCGCCAGGCAGGCTCGCAAGGAGGTGGAGAGATCAAGGCAAGGGGTACCTCGTGAGGTCCTCATGACGCAAGCCATGATGATCAAGACCAGGAGGGTGCCAGGCGGACGCCAGGCCGCGCAGTGTCCTCGTTTCCTGTTTGGTGCAAAGGGGGCAAGTGCAGGCGCGGAGTACCAAGGCATCAGGCAAAAGTTTCCATATCGGTGCAACGAGATCAAGACCAGCAGAGCGGCAGGACGGAGGTCACCATGGAGCCCAAGATGGTGTCATCACCAGCACCTTTGGCAGGCGAAGACCACCTTTAGTCAGGATAGCTTGTACTAGCTGTCCCCTTTCGAAATGGCCATTGTTGGATCCCTTCCCGCTCAATATTTGGGAAGAGGACCAGGGCCTCTATAAATAGAGCTAGCCACCACAGTAGGAGGGGCATCTGGCATCTCGCATCAGATCCAGAGACGGATCGATTCCTCCTCAAGCACACCACCAAGCACAAGAACACCTCTCCTCGCGAGGTTGTTCTTCCTCTGTACTGTTCATCATCAGCCCAAGAGACAATCCACCACCACACACAGGAGTAGGGTATTACACCACGACGGTGGCCCGTACCTGTATGAATCTTGTGTCTCTTGTGTTGTTCATCAATCTAGCTTAGGGATCGTGGCGGGCCTGAGGGCGAGATTCGGTAGGAGGAGATATTCGTGCGCACCCTAGAGTCCGAACCTTAAGGATTTTGCCGGAACCCGATATCCGACATTTGGCGCGCCAAGTAGGGGTGTGCCGGAATTTTCCTTCCACCGATCTGCGTCCCATCGCTTCGTCGCATCCATGGCTGACGCCCGCCAAGACCGCGCCGAGCATCGAGCTGCCCTCGCCGCTCCCGTCGCCCAGACGGCTCCTGTCGGCGGGCATCCTCGTCATTCTCCGCCGCCTGCCGCCAGCGCCGCCACTGGCCCGGCGGGGAACGAGCAGCAAGCATCTTCGTGCACCCCTCGGTGCGGCGGGAAGGCCGCACCAGCTGGTTCGTCGTCTCACGCTCATCGTGCCCCCATGGACGCACCGCCCCGTCGACAACCTCTACAAAGAATGGCTCGCTTGCATCACTGAGCTTGTCAGTGTCGCAGGGGGCTCTCCCGTTTTGTCCCTCTCGCTGCCTCGCCCTCCGTCAGGCATGGGCGACACGGCTCAGGGAGCGCCTCCGCCACCCCCGCCCCAAGACGGCGCCCTGGCTCCAAGGCGCGTGGCCCCTGGACATGACCCATCGCATCCAGCGCCCGCGCGACAAGAAAGAAGCTGCCAAGAAATCCCTCGACCTCGAGAAGGCGCTCCTTGCACCAGCACGGCAAGACAGAATCCCTGCGCCGACGTGCCAAGACCCCGTGCTGCCCCTGGTGGCAGTGCGCGGGTACCAGCAGGAGCAAGCCCCACATCAGCAAAGGGCCCCGGTGAACACAGCAGGTTGTCGCGCCTTCACCACTGAGATGCGTAGCGTCGCTTGGCCGGGCAAGTTCAAGCCGGATCTGCCTCCTCGCTACGACAGTACAGCCAACCCCACGGAGTTCTTGCAGCTCTGTGAGCTGGACATCGAGGCAGCCAACAGAGATGAGAAGGTCATGGCGAACTGGTTTCCCATGGCGCTCAAGGATGCTGCCCGCACCTGGCTCCTGAACCTGCCTCCCGGCTCGATCTCCTCCTGGGTCGAGATGTGCAGTCATTTCATCGCCAACTTCCAGGGCACTCACGACCGCCCTCCGGCCGCGGGTGACCTATGCCGCATCAAGCAGCATCCTGGAGAGACCCTGTAGGAATACATCCAGCGCTTCAACAACGCCCGCCTCAAGATCCCCAAGGTGACAGACGAGGCCATCATCTCAGCATTCTCTGATGGTGTCCGCAATGTCAAGATGAAGGAGGAGCTCGCCATCCACGAGGAGTTGTGCACATCTCTGGAGCTGTTCAACCTGGCGACCAAGTGCGCAAGAGCTGAGGAAGGACGCCTCTCCCTCCTCGAGCTTCCAGCTGCTGACCTAGAAGAAAAGAAGGCCAAGGCCAAGGATGTGAAGCGCAAGGGAGCAACCGTGCTCGCAGCAAAGCCAGACACGAAGCATGGCAGGGACCATCCGGAGTCGCCCAAGGGCAGCCGACCGTTCTGCGCCTACCACAACCTCCACACCCACAACACCAACGAATGCCAGGAGCTCAGGGCCGTTCGAGAAGCGCGCTTCGGTCGACACACCGAGCGCAACTACCGGGGCTATGGCCGAGGAGGAGGACGTGGTGGAGGACGATGGGATGGCTGTGGCCCTCACCAGGAGTGGCGTGACCGACCTCATGAGGATCACTGGCAGGACCAGCCTCGCGAGGGCACCTAGATGGATCAACCTCTTCGCGAGGACCGCCCGCAGGGCAATGCGGACCTTCCTCCTTTGCCGCCACCGCCAAGAAGGAATGACGACCATCACCGTGATGAGGGGGCTGGGGGGCTTCCAGGAACTGCGTGCTATCGCTTGCATCTTGGGCGGAGCTCAGGCCCCAGCCTCTCAGTGCATCTTCAAGCAGTTTGCTCGCGAGGTGAACGCAGTCCTCCCCAAGCTCGAGGCCACATGCCCGCTCAGGTGGTCCAAGTGCACCATCACCTTCAACTCGGCAAATCAACTCAAGTGCGCAGCTACTGCTGGCGTCCTCCCGATGCTTTGTTCCCTAGTCATCAGCAACGTGCAAGTCACCAAGACCCTCATCGATGGCGGAGCAGGGCTTAACGTCTTGTCCGTCGAGATGTTCGACAACCTTCAAGTGCCATACGATCAGCTCCAGCCAACCAAGCCTTTCTCTGGAGTCACTAATGGTTCCACCACTCTGATAGGGCAGGTCCGTCTCCCTGTCACCCTCATCCAGCGCGACAACTACCGCACTTAGCTCATCAACTTCGACGTCGCCCACATCCACCTGCCATACAATGCCATCCTTGGGTATCCAGCCCTGGCCAAGTTCATGGCGGTGACCCACCATGGCTACAATGTCCTTAAGATGCTAGGAAGCGGCGGAATCATCACGGTCCCCTGTGAAGAGAGAGAGGTGGCGTGCTCCCTCGAGCGCACCTTCTAAGCTGCATCCATCGAGGACCCAGACAGCAGGGGCGAGGATCCTCCTGAGTAGTACCCAAGAAGAAGAAGACACCGCTCAGATCAAGGCCTCGGGAGGTTGGCATCTCAGGAGGTGCCGCGTCAGGATCAGCGCCCGTGCAAGGGGCGCCTCCTTCCATCGCATAGGAAGGCGCACCCGGTGCCCTCCTCGTGCAGGGCTCGGGGGCTCTCTTCTGGAGGGCCTCGGACTTTGCCAACATCACGAGGGAGGCGCTCGGGCACCACTTGGAGGCGTGATTCATGGCACGTTTCCCTCAGGAGGTCTCAGGGCGTGGTAAGCCCGACGTTCAGGAGTTCATCACCAAGACTACAGAGGAGCTTCAGGAAGCAAGATCCATGCGCGGCGACCACCGCTTGCCTGGTGTGGCCCCCCATCCAGGCGAGGATGGTGGGCTGCGCGTCTGCATCGACGTCCCAGGGCTCAACCGAGCCGCATCTTAGGAGCGCCTCTGGCCTTCGCGCGTGGGATGCTGCTAGGGTCCATCGCACAACTACGTTCGCATGCCTTCCGACCTGCCAAATGCGGCCGCCACCTTCCAGCGTCACATGCGGAGCATTCTGGCAGCTCAGGAGGCCAGGCACCATGCGGTCCTGGCAGAGATGGAGACAGTCCTCGAGGAGCCACCTGGACCCGTAGAGCCTCCTGAGGCTCAGGGCCCGAGCGGCTCATGAGGGTAGGCCTCTTCACCATGCATCATTAGCCATATCCTTAGCTACTACGACACCCCCTCTACAATGGAACCAGGTGAAATCTTTCAAGTTCCTTTCAGCTCGGAGCGCCCTCACGGCTGCCTCATTCCTAGGCTGCACGGGTCCGTCCCTGCAGCATGTATCCCTTTTGCTTATGTCTTTAGTTTGCCTTGCTGGGGGCGCCCCTCGGGCTGCATCATCCCCAAGCCGCTCGGTCCTGACCCAGTGGCATGTATCCATTCTGCGTTTGCCTAAGCTGATTTGCCTTTCATGCTTAACCTGCCTATGATTATCGCTTGTTTGATTGACAGCTACCACTGGAGCTGCTCACGCTAGCATGGCGCTTGCGCATGGGTCCATCCCTACAACGTCGGCAAACCTGAGTGGTCGAGCTCTGCCCGCGGTAGCCCCGCACGCGCCACCTCACCAGGCCCTTAGTGTCCTCACCTCTCTCTCGAAGCAACCAATGGCTGGCCGGCAATCACAATGGCAACCCGTGATTTTCTCGTGTTGATTTATAGGAACCTCCTTAGGTCCACAGCGGGCGGCCATACGAGCTCTCTCTTTCTCTTTACCACGCGATCCGCTTGCGCGTTAAAAGGGGAGCTCCTGAGCATCGCGACTCAGGAGCTCTTACTAGCTCTCCAGCCCTCACCCCCTGGCCTTGACCATGGCATCGCGACCTGGCATACCAGCGGTGGCTGAGCTCACTTGAGGGCCGGGACCTGAGGACGTAGAGCATGAAGGAGAGTGTTGGGAAGAAAAGGGGAAAGCTCACGGGGGCCTAACCTAGCTGTACCACGGCTGCCAGCGCACTAGTCTGGCGCAACACAAGGGAGCCGCTCCATATTACCAAGATAAGTTTCGCGCCTGGAACAGCTAATCGTTGCAACGCAAAACCCTCACTTGATGCGGCTCTGTGACGGCAATGTGCCTTCCTTTCTCGCCTCTTGGTGGTTGCTTGCACGCTAAAGGAGACCTCCTGAGCATCGCGCCTCAGGGGATCTTACTAGACCTCGGGCCGCTCACCTCCTGGCCTTGACCACGGCATCACGACCTGGCATACCAGTGACAGCTGCAGCCTGCCTGGGGACCGGGACCTATCAGTGTCGAGTGCTAAACCTTCGCGAGGTTAGAAAGGGGGAACCAAGCCGGGACATGACAACCATTCGCACAATTTCATAATAAGGATCACATCACCAAAATACATCGTGGACCCTTTACATGCCCCCACGGGGTGTCTTTTTCCGATTCCTTGCAGGGAACAAAAGATGAGAATCCTAAGGAGCCCTAACTACCCGCACCTTCGTGGCCGACGCCATCATCAACAGTGGGCCACGGGAGGCCGGCGCCAACCCCATCCAGATCAGCCGTAGCAACGGCTTGATGCTGCCGCCTTGCTCCGAGCGCGGCGCAAGCTCGGGGGCACGTAGCTGTCGTGGCTCATCTCCTGAGTCATGAAGAGCTCCGGAGAGTCGCTGGACTCCCAAGCATCGCTGCTGCTGCCGGAGGAGCCGTTGGGGAAGCGAACAACAGGCCTAGCCCCTGCCACGTCGATGTCCTGACTGCCTCCTCTAGGGCAGCACTCCATGCAGCGGCCCCCAGTGTCGAAGACCTTGAAGAGCAACAAGGAGGCGCCATCGTATTCGAAATGAATCACGAGGGCGCCCCCCGTTCGGCAGACCCGGGTGACCTCGCCCCAGCCTCGGGTCATGAAGACCTTGCCCGGGGCTACGACTTCAACCTCCGCTCCGGTCGCCGGAGCGCCACAGTCGGCATGCTACAGCCAAAGCTCGAGAGGCCCCCTCGGCGGCATCTCAGTGGCAAAGAACGAAGGGAAGCGGATCCAAGTGCTTGGAGGCATCGCCGCGTGCAGCACGAGCTCGCGAGAGGAGTCCGCGACGTGGACTCCAGGAGCAACGACGCGCGCCGCCACGGCTTGTCGACCTCTCCTGCGGCGCGGGCGGTGTCACTCGCCCTCCCTTCCTCCGGATCCCTCGGCTTGGGCGTACAGGGGTAGCGGAAACCCAGGAGGTGGCCGCTCGCACCAAGGCCTCGTCATCTCCGGCCTCGGAACCTCGTCGCGGCGGCATGGGACCGGCCGTTTCTTTTGCGGGAGCGGGCCAGGTCCCTCCCGGGAGCCTCCCCTTTCTCTTCGGCTGAGAACCTGCGGATCGGTGCCTTTGGCTTCAAGGACGGAGATGGAGCAAGGGAAGAGAAGCAGGCGGAGCAAGAAGAGATGGACAACGGGGGCTCTCACCCCTCCTTATTTATAGTCCCAGGGAGGCCAACCGTCGACCTCCATGATCACAGGTAATGATGACTCTTTTTGCATGTAGCAGGGACTCGTCAAATCGGGCAGTTGCCGAGGCATCGTGGGGAAATGGAGACGCCCACGTCCAATCAATCGCAACGCGTCAACCAAGGCCGCAGGCTATTGGGGCCCGCGGGATTCCGCACCTGCCCTTTGGCTTCGCTGCTATGCCAAGTCCGAGCACGCCTTGGGCCCGGGGGCTACTGTCGGCGTTCTGGGAATGGGGGTTCCCAGACTTGCCTGCCTGCGGCCTGCTGCGTGGCTCAACTAGTGGCCCAGTACGGCCCGTCTTCATCAACCAACACTCAAGACCCTCACGAGGGGCCAAGCCTCGCGGGGCAGACGACACAAGGCGTCCTCAGGAGCGGCCTCGCCAGGCATGCTCGCGAGGAGGCGGAGAGATCAAGGCAAGGGGTACCTCGCGAGGTCCTCATGACGCAAGCCATGACGATCAAGACTTGGCGGGTTCTAGGCGGGCGCCAGGCCGTGCTGTGTCCTCGTTTCCTCTTTGGTGCAAAGGGGGTAAGCGCAGGCGCAGAGTACGGAGGCATCAGGCAAAGGTTTCCATATAGGTTCAAGGAGACCAAGACCAGCAGAGCGGCAGGACGTAGGTCACCATGGAGCCCAAGACGGCGTCATCACCAACACCTTTGGCAGGCGAAGACCACCTTTAGTCAGGATAGCTTGTACTAGTTGTCCCCTTTCAAAATGGCTGTTGTTGGATCCCTTCCCGCTCAATATTTGGGAAGAGGACCAGGGCCTCTATAAATAGAGCTAGACACCACAGTAGGAGGGGCCTCTGGCATCTCGCATTGGATCCAGAGACGGATCGATTCCTCCTCAAGCACACCACCAAGCACAATAACACCTCTCCTCGCGAGGTTGTTCTTCCTCTGTACCGTTCATCATCAGCCCAAGAGGCAATCCACCACCACACACAGGAGTAGAGTATTACACCATGATGGTGGCCCGAACCTGTATAAATCTTGTGTCTCTTGTGTTGTTCATCGATCTAGCTTAGGGATCGTGGCGAGCCTGAGGGTGAGATTCGGTAGGAGGAGATCTTCGTGCGCACCCCAGAGTTCGAACCTTAAGGGTTTTGCCGGAACCCGATATCCGACATCATCATACCTTTGTTTTCGGTCTCTTGTTCTGCTGATGATTTTCTTTGTCAGGGTATCTTACTGAAAAAGCTTGGCAACATATGTCTTTGATTCTTCGTGCATCCATAATGTGGTTAGTGCAATATTTTTGGCACCACTCCTTGTGGTTGTTTCCTGACCTGGGTCCGCACATATATGACATATACTCGGGGCATGTAGCTGTACAGAGCTCGTTGTTGAGGCCAATCGTACAAGAGGGTGACAAGGTTTCATGAGATCCCCTTTGTCAGGTGCAGAAATATTGGCCTTGGTGACCATAGCCAAGACTGCTGATTCTGCGTGGTCATCTCTAGAGCTTGTTGATCCTTTCATCACATGAGATTATTTTTCCTTATCTTCATGACTCATGATTTTTGTTAAATCCTTACCTTTCTTAGGTATATCTGCTTGATCATTGTCGTATCTCGGATGAGTGACTGATATGACCGGGTTTGCATGCTCACCGTATGCAGGAAGAATATGCCACCGAACACTCGATCCTTGCGGTAGGCATATGTCTTAGCTGATTTGTGCTTCTGACAAAATATTACGAACCTGATTCTTGAGCTGTACTGACATAAACTACCAACTCACCGGATAATCTTTGAGGATGGTGCAATAGTGTGGTACTGACATGGACTGAGTGGCTTACTAGAGAACCCATCCGAGTAGCTTGTTGAGGAAGACTTGTTAGCTTCTGCTCGAAGATTTTGCCTGGGTAGTGTGCAGAAGAAGCCGTGATAGCTTATACGCGAAGCTTGGCATAGGTATCATTCTGGCGAAGCCTAGGTTCCGCACTTGAGAAGCTTCTCCTCTGGTTGCTTGTTGAGGAAGATTCAATTCCATATGTCAGAAGCTTTTACCGAGGTACTTTGCATTGGGGGACCGGGTGTCTTGGACCGAAATATGTCCATATATCGTATTGAGGAAATATTTTGGAGTCTTGCATCATAAGCTTATTCAGATAGCATGTGGAGGAAGACTGAGTTTATCATATCTGACTTTTCATATTGTGATATGCAGACTCAAAAACCATACACTGACCCATAATATTTTTGTGTCTGGTTACTTGTATGATAAAAATTATTTGACTGACTTCATTGGTCAAAGCACATTCTGGCTTTCCTTCCGGAATATAGCATATTTCCAATTTCATTCATAACTGAATCAAACCTTGTATATGAATCATACCTTGTACCAGAAATGTACGACTGGTCTTGGCCTTGCCTTATCTCCCTGCTGGTTTGATCCTTATTGCTTCGAAAGGAGCATAAAAGATGTGGACTTGCTCTTGATATTCGATTAGTGAAACCATTTATATACCGAGCAGATATTCCCGACATAATGCAGTCAACTTAGAATTCCATACTGTTTTCTATCCTTGCTGCTTCTTCGAGTTCAGCGCCGATTGATGAGGAACTCTTCATAGGGGGGAAATAATGTAACACTGGGGCACAAAAGAAGCAAATAAAACAACTCAACCAAACCAAGTAATAAAAAGGCATACAAATCACACACAAACAATGTCACACGATATGCACACCTACTTCAGCACACAAATCTTGCGGAATCTCCGGTACTACGATCTAACATGTTGTGATGGTGTGCATGAAGACGAAACAATGTGTGGAAAAGCTGGTGTAAACTGCGCTACACCAAGTGCTAGCCTAGCAAGGTAACAACCTTGACTAGCTTGGAGGCGAGGATGTACTCGGTAACCATGTAGCGGGAAATGAATGCCGCGACCACATTATTATCAAGCGTACGGAAGGGATCCGTACTCGTCCACGGAATAGGATAGCAAGGAAAGCTGAGTCAGTTGACATTGCCCTTTTTTGATAGCTAAGATCATTAAGGGTTACCAATACGACAAGAGAAAATCACGATCCAGGGTAGATGCATGTCTACCAGCGGAACAATCGGCGGGGCTGAAAGGAGGATATCGGCATGATACCTGAGCACCATTTTCTGCAAAAAGTGTCGGGATCACTTGGCATCACTCTGCGGGACAGAAATGACACCAAACACCGAAGAAAAGGGAACCTGGCGGTATGCAGGGGCTGAGCTATAGTGGATCAGGATCCGATGCCATCTACACTCACCAGATAAAATCGTTAGTAGAAATACTAAGGCTGTATGGATGCTATGCCACAACAAAATGAACAAACAAGACAGGCTCTATACAACCGATTTCTACTGGTTCTACCGCTCGCGTAGACTAGGGAATCCTACAGCCAGACCTGCTCTAATACCAAGCCCGTGGCAACCCGGCTTAGAGAGACCGGGACGCTCCGTATTCCAGCCCAGAGATCGAGGAGAAGTCTTCTGGAATACGGCACTGCTTGACATAGAACAAATCAGCTCATATTACAAAGGATAAATACAAGGGTCTGATGTTACAAAGGATCACATTAGCATAGCGATACTACGCATGCGATACTACACTTGCTCGATGCTAGTAGTGGAACAACTTGTAGCTGCGGAAATCTTCTAGCAGCGGAATAACGATGAATGTGATGAACTCCACTCCGCATGGACTCTGGCTGGGACATGATCTAGCTCGCACATGCGATAACCTCAACAAGCAATCAATCAATCACAGCATCACCTGCAATCTTGCATGACATACCAGGTCAGTACATTGAATGTACTTGCAAGCTCACAACAACCAAAAGCATCAAGGAAAAACAACAACATAGCATTTAACATGTGAATTAATTGACAACTACTATGATGCGAAAGCAACTACTAAGAATGATGTGACTACTACAATGCTGATAAACGAACATCTCAATCTCAATAAGCATCTCACTCTTGGCTATCCGGCCAAGCAATATACCATCTCGATCACCTTGTGATCCACATGATATACCATCTCGATCACCTCGTGATCCACATGATCACCTTTGTGATCAAAACATCCACATGATCACCTCATGATCAAAACATCCACGTGATCACCACGTGACCACATCACAAGCCGAATGATCATCCTCGAGATCATCCCATACTCATCATCAACATCCTGCCAAACTATTACTGATCACATCATAAACATATAAATCATCTATAAGTCATTCCATCATGTGAGTATTGATCAAACGGTGTGACCTAGTACGAACTTGTGCCCATGACCGAGGACGCGGCTATCGATAGATTGAACACACACTATGTAGAGGTTAGCACACTATACCCACACCACGGAACCCATGGCCTCGCACTCCCATTTGGGTGGACCAATGACGTTCTGACAAAACCGATCTATTCACTACAAAAATATACACTTCCATGATGATACGTGTTTGTCACAGTAGGTCGCGTTTTTTGTCATGCATGTACATCCATGACAAATTTATGACAGAATTGTTCCATGACATTACCGCTGTCATAGAAGTGTTCCATGACATTACCAAAATTATCATCACGGAAGTGTCCACTTCCATGACGATAAATCGCGCGTCACAGAAGTGCTTTCGTCAAGGGTGACCGACACATGGCATCCACCGTAACAAAACGCCGTTAAGCTATCGGGTCAGATTTTGGATCTGATAACCCGTTAACAGCCACGACCAATGCTAATTTTCCACGTGTAAAATTCTCATTGGCTGACGGATCCACGTGTCAGCTCCGCGTTGGCACAGGTGTCACTCATCCAACGGTCGAGATGTGCCTATGATATGTTGACACGTGGACCATCCCAAAAGTGGCCCACAAATTTTAAATGGGCCGGCCCAACCGAAGGCCCATAAGATTTAGCGGACCATAATGGACCGGCCCAGCTAAAGGCCCACAAAATTTAGCAGACCATAATGGGCCGGCCCAGCTAAAGGCCCACAAGATTTTGTGGACCACAACGGGCCGGCCCAGCTAAAGGTCCACAAGATTCTGTAGACCATAATGGGTCGGCCCAGCTAAAGGCCCAACATTCTCTGTCAAATCGGCCCGTCAACGGCCTGGTCTAAACTTGTCATCAATGCGGCCCATGGTCACTTCTGGCCCGTTAACAGTCCGCTAAGTAATTGGGCTGAATTACGGCCCGGTGTATTTCCGGCCTGTTAAAGGTCCGGCTTCATTTGGGCCCATTTACAGGCCATCAAAACTTTCGGCCCATAAACGACCGTGAAGGATTTGGGCCATATTCGGCCATGTTTGTCATTCGGCCTGTTAGAGGCCCACTATAGATTTGGGCCACTTTCAGCCTGTTGTCATTTTCGGCCTGTTAACGCCGGACGTAAACCATTGGCCATATGTGGCCCAACGTCATATCGGGCCCATTAACGGCCCATATAAAAATGACGATAATATAGGCCGGCCGAAGTTCCGGCCTGTTAAAGGCCCGTGTATTAGGTCGGCGCATTTACGGCCCGTCCGAATTTCGTCGTGTCAAATATCCGCATCGTAAATGGGCCACCATTTCGGCCTGCTAAGTCCAGTGGGTTATTTGGCACAATCAGGGCCCAATCTCACTTTCGGTCTATTAAAGGCCAATGTTTTTTATGGGCTCGAGATATTTACACCTGTAAACGGCCTATTTTTACTGAGGGCCCAAATTATGTTTAAGCCTGTTAAAGGCCCACTATGGGCACAGGCCTACCAGAAAAATTTGAAAGCTTATGCTAATTTAAGCCCAGATATTTTTAGTGGGCTACATGCCAATTCCGGCCCGTAATCATTTTTAGCCCAATTGGAATGGGCCCGACTAATGTTGGCATGTTGGGCTCCTACGAAGCTTTCGCCCGAATACATTACTAAGATAAACCTACACTATACAAAAATAGCGTCATAATTAGCAGCCTGTGGCAGCATCATAAATGTTGTATCACAACAAAATAAATTCCAATCATACAACAAAAGGCCTGTTGGCATAAAGTTTACAGTCCTTCCAGATAAAAGCACCATCAGATGTATAGAAGCATAGATCATTTGACCTGAGTGCTAATGTTTTAGGCTATAGAATCTGATGGAGCAGCACGATCTCCACCTTTTTTCCGCCATTGCTCTTCAACAAGGAAGCGGATGTCTGATAGTCTGGTTTCAAAACCATTCATATCTTGACGACGTTTCTCAACCACTATTCTTGTTTCCGAAACAACGTCCATTAGGGATTGGACTTGTGTCTGGAGCACATATATATCACTCTGTCTAGCAGGAAGATTTTGTTCAGTAGGCGATTTGGATGAGGTTACCTTGACAACCAACCCAGAATTACGCAGGAAGGTGCTTTTTGCACTGTTAGTGGAGAGATACTGACGCACTGCAACAAGAGGTGACATTGTGCCTGTAGTAGCCTCGTCACCTTCAGGTGGTTGTGGCTGTTCAATCATTTGTTCCATAGCTTCCTGAAAGTTTGAACTTGTAGATTAGTGTACCAGATAAGTTACTAATGAGACAAAAACAAACAAAGTAGGTTAAATGTTTATACATAACTTATTTTGGTGAACTACTGTAATACATTAGCATGCATTGTAGTGCCAACTACATAATAAAATCACTTTCGGGACATATGTCCATGTAGCATGCCTACTGTGTTGTCTATTTCCTCACATTCATTGACATCTAAAGATAAAGAGACATGGTTTAAAGTAGGATGAACATAGTATGACATCATTCATATCATGGGCAAACAGATATAAAACAAACATGCTATTTTATCATTGTGTGCGCACGTGAACATAACAACTAGATTACAGATCAAGACCAAAAGAATATCCTTCATCTCTTTTAAACCATGTAAAATGAAATGATACGTTAAGACAACTATGTATAAAAGTGAACAGAGTAACTGACATTGGCTGCAAACCAAGTAGTTAAATGAACACATCACAGTACCAATCAGTTCAAGGCAGGAGGAGTAAGGACTTACAACAGCGGCTTGAACTGGTGTGTGCATGCCCTTCATCTTGCTGGTGTGGCAGTCCTTGAAGATTTGCACTGCATTCGGTTCAGGTTCTTCTTTGTCCGCATGGGATTTCCTCTGTATTTGGAACAAGTCAATATATATATGATAATATGGCACAAAAAAAGAAGGAAGTAGCAGCTATTTACAAGAGCCTCGCAGTGTGCAATATAGCTACGAGATCCTGCTGTTTGTTGGAATTTCACTTTAGAATGGTTGGTTTTGTTCTTCAAACAGTTAGCCTAGAAGAAGATACACTTGTAAGGCACATACATAAATACAAGTTCAATATGTGGTCTGATCAAATACATATAGCCTACCTGATACTTTGGATCAGACCAGTGTTTAACGAGGGCTGTCCAGTCTTCATCTGTAATATATTCCACTAGAGGTGTTTGGGCGATTTCATTGTTAGCCTTGCCTTCAAAGTGAGATTTTCTAAGGTGGTACCAATACTGTCGCAGAGCAGACTAAAAAACATGAGTGCATGCTTGTTTAGTTGCATCATCTTTCGGATCCAACTTGAACCTCATGTGTGAAAAAAGAATGTGAGTCTTATTAGGAGGAAGCTAGAAAGTATGGGACAGAGCAAGACAATATTACTAATTGCGATGAGTCACATTACTTATGGATAAATGGTCAAGGAAGGTGTTAAACTGGGTATTGTCTTTCTCATTCCTGTACTAGATCCACGTTGGGAGGATACGCGCATGACACCTAACGGCAACGGCTGCCTCTGATACTAACTTGGCTGACTCTGTAGCATCACATGGCCTTTTTAAACCTGCCTCAAAATGAATCTCCATTCTTCCTCCTTTAGATTTTGTTAATCTGTCAAGCATTATCCCTGATGTCTATTTCCGCTTGCGCCGTGGTGCTAGTTCAACAACGAATATGGAAAGTGTTAGTGTACATCAAACTTTGAGAGTACATATAAAGGAGCATGCAACTGCAACTTGACTCGGTCAGGTACCGTCTTGGTGTTGATGCTCATGAGGTTCATCTGATCTTGCCAAGTCCTGTTGTGTCAGCAGTGCTTCGGAAGTAGTGTTAGGTGTGAAGATAGCTTGGGAACTGGCCAGTTCCGGAGCAAACGAACGAGTAACTGGTTGAGATGCTGGTACAGTTGAAGCGGATGTTGCAGCTGGTGGAGCAGGTGATACTGTGTCTGTAGATTTAGCCGGTGGACTTGGACCTTCTACTGCACTATAAGTACCAGCAGAATCTCGACGACAGAACCTTTTCCGTTTCACCCGACGAGTAACAGCACTCCCTACTATATTATTTTCCTTGCTCTTTTTTGACTTTGCCATGTCAAGCTGTACCCACAACACAAAAGAATAAAATCACTCTTCAGAACTCATTGATGCATGATACATACAAGCAATACTTTGATGTAAGACAACCGTATGAGGATGGAATATGTAAGAAAAACAGGACGACATGACATATTCATAGCTACGATGTGCAAACTAAGCAGAAGGATTTTCAAGAAAATAGAAGTAATGCAAGCTAGACACCATATGAAACATGCAACAAATATTACTCTGCCAAGTTAAAAGTGTCTTGTCATAAGTGGCAATTCGAAAAATTAGAAGCAGTACAACGTAGAAATCAATGCAAGATGCAACCACTATCAAACTGCCATGTTAAAAGCGTCCAATCATGAGTTACTGATGCGGGATACACAACAACAGTACTTTGATGTAAGAACATGGTATGATAGATAGATGCAGTGTATTCTAGACACAGAAAGCCATGTCATATGCACATGTATAACATATAAACTCAGCAGGTGCAATTTAATCAAAATAGAAGAAATACAGGCTAGACAACATATGCAACATGAAACCAATTATCACACTGTCAACTTAGAGCAAGCACCTGCGATGGTGGAGTGCGGGAGATGAACTCATCATGTAGACTTGGGACTTCAACTTCATTAGCAGTAGCAGTGGCAAATCTAGAGAGTCTCTGTTTGCGTCGGTGCGGAGTACCACCAACAACCCCTAACTTACTCTTTTCCTTCCTATTTTCTGACATTGCCTTATGAAGTCAAAACCACAAGAAGATGAATAAAATTAGCTCTGCATAACTGGTTGATGGATGATACAGACGAACACTACTTTTATGTAAGGCAAACGCGGGATAGGAGGATGGAATATATACAAAAAAAGACAGCATTTCATATTCACACGTATGATAGGAGGATGGAATATGTATGAAAAAATAGTAAGCGGAAGGCATTTCAACAAAATTAGAAGAAATGAAAGCTAGGCACCATATGAACATGCAACCAATATCACTATATCAGGTAAAAAGTGTCTCGTCATAAGTGCCATTTCAAGAAATTAGAAGTAGTACAAGCTAGAAGACAATGCAAGATGCAACCTACATCACAGTCCCAAGTTAAATGTGTCTTATGGGTAAGTGATCGTTGCAGGTATAAGTTGTAAGCTACGCAGATGCAATTCTACATAATCAGAAGCAATACAAACTAGACATCATACAGAAAACGCAACCATGTATAACAGTTCCAAGTAAGAGCAAGCACCTGTGATGGTGGAGTAGGGTAGATGTGCTCATCATGTACACGTATGTTCTAGAAACAGGAACACGTGTCATATTCACAGGCATTATGTGTAAAATAAGCGGATGCAATTCAAGTTAGAAGCAATACAAGCTAGACATCATACGCAACATGCAACCACATATAATAGTGTCAAGTTAGAGCAAGCACCTGTGATGGTGGAGTAGGGGAGATGTGCTCATCATCTACACAGCTACGTTGACTATCCAGCCTTGTGTTGTCTTGCGAATCTTGTTGGGAGGATGACGGAGTAGAATCTGTAGAGATCCCCTGTTTGAGTTGCTCCGAAGGACCACCATCATCTACTGCCGGACTAATTTCCTTCGGCTGTAATGATTTTGCATTGTGAAGTCAAACCGATAAGAAAAAGAAATAAAATGCGCTCTTCAGAACTCATTCATGCATGATACTGATGAACACTACTCGGATGAAAGGCAAACAGATGATGCGAGGTTGGAATATGTATGAAAAACAGGATGGTATGACATATTCACACCTATGATGTGGTAACTAAGCAGAAGGCATTTCAACAAATTAGAAGCACTGCAAGCTAGACACCATATGAAAGATGCAACCAATATCACTCTGCCAAGTTCAAATTGTATGGCGTTTCAACAAATTAGAAGCAGTATATGCTAGAAATCATATGCAAGACACAACCAATATCACAGTGGCGACTTAAAGGTGCCTTATCATAAGTGACTGATGCGGGATATGCAAGAATAGTAGTCTGATGTAGAAACAGGAACACATGTCATATTCACAGGCATTATGTGTAAAGTAAGCAGATGCAATTCAACAAAGTTAGAAGCAATACAAGCTAGACATCATACGCAACATGCAACCACATATAATAGTGCCAAGTTAGAGCAAGCACCTGTGATGGTGGAGTAGGGGAGATGTGCTCATCATCTACACAGCTACGTTGACTGTCTAGCCTTGCGTTGTCTTGCGAATCTTGTTGGGAGGATGGCGGAGTAGAATCTGTAGAGAACCTCCGTTTCAGTTGCTCGGAAGGACCACCATAATCCAATGCCTTGCCAATTTCCTTCAGCTTTATTGATTTTGCATTGTGAGGTCATACCGACAAGAAAAAGGAATATCATTCGCTCTTCAGAACTCATTCATGCATGATACTGACGAACACTACTCTGATGAAAGGCAAAGTCATGATACGAGGATGGAATATGTACGAAAAAATGGAGGGCTTGACATATTCACACCTATGATGTGGTAACTAAGCAGAAGGCACTTCAACAAATTAGAAACACTACAAGACACCATATGGAAGGTGCAATCAATATCACTCTGCCAAGTTAAAACTGTCTCTTCATAGGTGGCGTTCATCAAACTAGAAGCAATACATGCTAGAAATCATATTCAAGACGCAAACTAATATCACACTGCCAACTTAAAGGTGTCCCGTCATAAGTGACTGATGCATGATAGACAAGAAGAGTAGTTTCATGTAAGAACATGGTGTGATAGACAGATATAGTATGTACCAAAAATAGGAAAGCGTGTCATATTCACATGTATCATGTGTAAGCTAAGTAGATGTAGTTTACACTAATTAGGAGCAATATGATCTAGACACCATATGCAACATGTAACCAGATATCACACTACCAAGTTAGAGCAAGCACCTTGGATGGTGGAGTAGGGGAGCGGAGACTTGAACCATGTAATGCACTATCAGTACAAGGAGAATCGGTACAGATGCTCCATTTACGTTGCTGCAGAGAACCGTCATCATCGCCTTCCTTATTCTTTTCCTTCCTCTTTCTTGATTTTGCCTTGTCAAGTCAAACCCACAAGAAAAAGGAATAAAATTTGCTCTTCAGAAGTTATTGATGCATGATATGGACGAACACTACTTTCAGGTAAGGCAGCCGCATGATAGGAGGACGGAATATGTATGAAAAACAGGATGGCGTGACATATTGACATGTATGATGTATAAAGTGTAAACTAAGCACAAGGTGCTTGAACTTGTTAGAATCGATGCAAGCTAGAAACCATATGAAAGATGAAACCAATATCACTCTTCCAAATTAAAAGGGTGCCCTAACAAATGTATTTGACCAAATTAGAAGCAATACATGGCAACAGGCTAGAAATAATATGCCATATGCAACGAATAAAGGTGACTCATCGTAAGTGATTGATGCAGGATACAGAAGAGAGGTAGTTTCATGTAAGAACAAGGTTAACACATTGATGTAGTGTGTACCAAAAATAGGAAGGCATGTCATATTCATAGGTATAGTGTGTAAACTAAGCAGATGCAATTTACCCTAATTAGAAGCATTACAAGCTAGACACCGTATGCAACATGCAACCACATATCACACTGCGAAGTTGGAGCAAGCACCTGTGATGGTGGTGTAGGGGAAGTGCTGTCTTCAGGTACAGAGCAACGTTCAATATCTTCATTTAGGCTTGTTGTTTCTTGAGAATCATGTGGAGAGGATGAAATTGCATTCTTTATAAGAGTATTGCGTCTCATATTAACCCACGCGTGTGACTGTCTCATCATAAGAAATAGACGCAGGATACACAAGAACAGTAGTTTGATGTAAGAACATGGTGTGATAGGCAGATGTAGTATGTACCAAAAACAGGAAGGCGTGTCATATTCACATGTATAATGTGTAAGCTAAGGAGATGCAATTTAACAAATTAGGAGCATTGATGAGGGATACACAAGAGAAGTAGTTTTATGTAAGAACATGGTTAATAGAAAGACGTAGTATGTACAAAAAACAGGAAGGCATGTCATATTCACAGGTATAATGTGTTAACTAAGCAGATGCAATTTACCCTAATTAGAAGCATTACAAGGTAGACACCATATGCAACATGCAACCACATATCACATTGCCAAGTAAGAGCAAGCACCTGCGATGGTGGTGTGGGGGAATTGCGGTGATCAACTAGAGAGCTACATTGACTATCTTCATTTAGCCTTGCTGTTTCTTGAGAATCATGTGGGGAGGATGACACTGCACTCTTTAAACGAGTAGGGCGTCTCACAGTAACCCAAACAGGTGACTGTCTCATCATAAGGGATTGACGAGGGATACAAAAGAGCATTTGTTTGATGTACGAACATGGTTAATAGACATATGTAGTATGTATCAAAAACAGGAAGGCATGTCATTATCAAAGGTATAATGTGTAAAGTAAGCAGATGCAATTTAACCAAATTGGAAGCAATACAAGCTAGACACCATATGCAACATGCAACCACATTTGACAGCACGAAGTTAAAGCAAGCACATGGGATGGTTGTGTGTGGCAATTGAGATCATCAACTGCAAAGCTACGTTTACTATCTCCAACTGCTGACACTGCACCCATTAGAGCGCTGAAACGCTTACTGCTTATCTTCGAATTACACTGGATCGACTTCTGTCTTTTCTTTTCTGCATTCATCAACACTGTGTCAGAGTCTGAAATACCCATGCATAAAAAAACAATAGTGTGAGCATAGGTGAAGTGTGTGCACAATTAGTACAGTGTAAAGGTAGCAGATAGCAGGTCGGTGAGAAATAAATGACGGGAGACATATGATAGCTCTACAACATGCATGGCACACTCAATTATTACAGGATTCTATGAAAATAACAGTCGACTGAAAGCAAATAGGTTAGTCCATTTTTTATGCACCATCTGATGTACAAAGAACGGGCAGATCGCCTTCATCTACCTCCAGCCAGTCAGTGTTGACGATCTTCCTCGAAACGCCAGCGACCACCGGCCTAGTATTCCTCCCCTGCCTGCGCCCTCCCCTCGACCTCACTGCACCGCCGTGCTTGGCACCGCCCCCTCGGCCATCCGTTCAAGCCCCGCCAACCTCCAGATCAGGCGCAAGCAGCTCCTACGCCCCACACCCCTATGATAGACACCGATGTGCCGCTTCCCCAGGGATCATGCGGACTAGGTGCTCCGCGCGCCTAAGAGGGTGCTGCTTCTTTTAATTGCGGTTCAACTGACCCTGAATTGAAATCCAGGCGGGCTACTGACCTCTAGCAAAGGTGAAATAGTAAAAGGGAGGAAACCTTGTGCATTTAGTATCACAAAGAAGATGCAGTAAGAAGCGCTCAACTAGTTTCTTTCGTGGGATGAATACGGTGTGAGCGGAGACGTAAGATTTGCACGAATAAGGGAAGAGGAGTACCTCTTTCTGCTGGTAGTGCTGTGTCGTCCTTCTGTTTTTCCGACGATCATGTTGTTTACCGGAAACCAGAAGTTGTGGAGGACGGTGCAGCCTTGAACGAACCCATGGCCAAGTTGTTGAGTGTGGTGTGGCGGCCATTTGTCGGCGGCGGGGAAGCAGATCTGAGGCGGCGAACGACGGTGTAGCTGGAACAACTCCGGTGCGGTGGACGGTTGCGATAGTGGAGCCACAGCAGTGAGGCGCAGGACGGCCTGGTCAGAGTGGTTCTGGTACGACACGCGTCGGTGTCGGCGTCGTGGAGGTAGCTTTGCCTCCGCTTCAGCTGCTAATTCCTTGAGGGCGTTGCGGTTGCGGTTGCATTGGACGACGACGTTGGGGTACCGGCTCCGGCGTGATGGAGGAGGGCGGCGGTGGATTGGCCACTATGGGGTGGAGGACGGAAGAGGCTGGGGTTTCGCGGCTGGTGGAGAGGGCGTTTTCGCGCCCATGGAGTATGAATGGGGAAACGAAGGGAGGCGGGGAACTAAGGGGGGACAATGTTTCGGTTTGAGACGCGCTTGTTTGAAATTTGGGGTAAGTTACAAACTTTGCCCCCATCTAAAATTTTGGACATATTGCGGGTTGGGGGTAGGACAGTCATGTCAGGTGTCCCAAATGTGGGCGAGATAGATTTCGGCCGAGCGCATGGGTGTTTAGGCGCCCACGGCGTATGAATGCTTCTCGGAGGCGGTAGAGACTGGCGTCTTGGTGAAGTTACAAACCTACCCCGGTTTAGACCTTTGGACATCGGGCCGATAGGCTACACGGGCCAGAGTCAGGACAGTAATTTCCTACCACCAAAACATTAGTCTCACGCGGTTTCGGGTGACCAGAGGCCTATTTTTGGCGCTTCGTTCAATATTTGGGAGCAGAAGCATTAACGTTTTCGGTTCTCTTGAATTGAACTTTCAGGATTTGTCAAACTTCACAAATCTTTACTCTTGAAAATCCTAAAGCTACGATTATTTTGGAATGGAGGGGGTACATTTTAATATACATTGTACACGAGTATATATTAAAAAATATGCAACTTACCTCAGTTCATGCATGGTTCCAGGTATAATCTCCTTGGTTGCAAAAAAAAGAAGTTAGATATGCGTATGTATATATATAGCATGTTCAAACTCACAACAAAGATTGATGCCCCCTTTTACATCTGATTTACAAATGCCATTATCTCGGGTTCAAATAGATGAATGCACTTACTATGAATGCCATTATCTTTGAAACCCCCTTTATGTTGAATTCGACATGTATTTTATTTCGTAGCTAGCAATTTGGAATGCATCCATGCAAGTGACAAATGTATAAAGTGCTTCACACTAACAACATGGAGTGCACTAATTAATGTTTATATATGAATTGCAAAAGCATCCATTGCCTGTATTTCAAACCGCTCTCACTCTATGGATCGATAATATGAAATAAACACATGCACATGCTAGAATTCAATAGAGTATGGGTGTCTGATAGACCGATTTTCGTCCATACGCAATTTTGCAAAATTCATGATCTCATCCAAAAATAATAATGCCATTTATATTTTAATTTAAGGCGTAGAACCGCCTTTTACACGTAGATACACTATGCCTCGCCCCGTTCTCACAAACGCGTTATATCTCTCTCTATCTAACGCATAACTGCACACACACTTTATATGCATCGGCATTTCTCTTTCACACATGCTCACAATCTCTCTCAGGGTGTCGGGGTATCTGACGCACATGCTCTCTCTGTTTCTCTCTCTCTCTCTTTCTGACTACTATGTACCACTCTTTTCACTTATCTCAGTTGGAAAACACTATTTCTCTCACATGCATATATACACATGCACGGTCTCTACTAGCCCTCTATACGCACATATATGTGCCTACGTGTCTCCT